>NC_068360.1:4448766-4553766 GCF_020536995.1 Dreissena polymorpha
AGGGAAGGCCTGTTTTAACTTCATTAATTACATGATACTGATGAATTGTTCATAAGCAACTCATATTGGAACAATGTTACATGTAACCTTCACAGACTAGAAAAAAATACCGGTACTCGCCTTATTCTAGGATTTAAAAAAATATTTTTTATAATGTAAAAATCAAATGTTTACAAATTTATAAACGAATACCGATTTTCCTCTTTGTTTAAAATTGCCAATATAACTAAAAGTGATTATTGTGTACGTGAAATCATGTTATTGACACCTTTAAGCAGGAATAGTTTGGTTTAATATTTTTGAAATCAATAGATAGTATACAACTTCTCTTGAATATGAATATCGGTACTACTAAGATGTATTGCCTTAGAGTCTACGTGTTTACTTTATAAAACCCCTTGATAATTCAGACGGAAGATACTCACACAACAAAAACCCTCGTGAAGAACTTTATTGCCTGTAATAAACGGGACATATATGATGAATTCTATTTCATTTATGTTTATTCCTGCTGCCTTTTACTACGGGAAAATTTATTAACATATTTATTTCATGAATCCACCTGTTGTTACGTTCCATAGACTAGTTTATTGACATGAATAACATCAACGTGTATTTTGAAATTATTTATGCATGTATATATGTAAAGAAAGCTTTAATTATTCGAAATTATATTTTTAATACCCCTTAATGAAAATTAATAGTTATTTGTACTTCCATTTAAATTAGTCTGTGTATGTTCCTTTAGTCTTTGATATTTTGTATATTATTGGATTTCGATTTTTGTAATAAAATTTTATCATAAAAATCTATTCGGAAGGAAACGAAACGTTTATTCTTACTGCCCTTAAAGTTAGTTGGTTTCTCCTTCTCCAAATATATATATAAGTAAAACACGTGTCTGGGATTTTAAATATAGCCAAAGCGTTTCGCATAGCTCATCAGGGCATAATACAATATATTACAACGTCAAAATGTCATGGAGATAACGTCATATCTATGTTGACGTCATAACGTCAATAAATATTAAATGACGTTTAATTGAAGTTTAAATACATGTATAAAATGTTGTTCTTTTGCTATTCTAGCTGAAATATTGTTTGAAAATAGTTTATAAAATGGAAATATTTTATATTTTGGTTCATAATGTGAACATTCATCTAAATGTTTACTTTAAGGCATCGGTCTTGTTGATATAATATGATAATAGGTGCTAACTAATTTACGGGCAAAAGCTTATTTGATGTCTGTTAAAGATAACACGGGTAATATATGTCTGCACATTATCATGCAACACAACATTCAATTTCTTTACAAAACAATATGTTATTTAGCAAAGCAATAAAATATACTGTAAAATCATTTAATTTCGTGTGGTACGAATTTTCGTGGATTTCGTTGGTCCGCCGAACCACGAATTCAAGTACCAACGATTATTTATACATTTTTAATCAGAAATCGGTCATTTGCGAATGTCATTTCCGACATGTGCTTTTGTTGTCGGTTGTCCGAGATATTTGTTTTATTTTTAATACCAGGTAGTAACTTCACTTCAGTAGGTCACATTACTATTTATCTTGACTAATTAAAATATTTCCGAATTGAAAATGTTGTTGTCATTTTCCACTAATTTGACGTAAATTATATATGTTAGAACTATGATGTTTATGATTACTTAGTATGATAAAAACTACGCTTCCGTTTATGTCCATTGACCATTTCTTCTACTGCATCGTTAGCGGCATGTGTTAATAAAGCTGCAGTCATAGACTGAACCTTTGCAGGGTCGGGCAATCCTGCTATAGTAGGAGAACGTGTCTGAACTGGTTCCGTTTTCAACCATTTTGAAAGAGACATTGTTTGATTGAGATACGCTAGTAAATGCAATATGTTGTTTTATTGAAAAGTGTTTGGTTAATAATACTTTTATAATCAAGCACGCTATATAAACTGTCCTCTTTTACGGGACGTCATCAAATTTACAGTTTGTAGATTTATCACTTATGGCAATTAGTGCCAATTAAACTTAAAAGAGACATCACGGTTTTCACTCGTGTATTTTGGGGACCTTATTACTCCATTGTTACTACTAGGGGACCATTTGCGCTGTGATTTACAAATATTGTTAGAACAACATTGGTGGCAATAGATCTGTCCCGGAATTAGCGCTCACTGGGTTTTTCCCACGTTATGTCACGTGACCCCGGTACAAACAGTCGCCATTTGTGATATTGTGTTAACAATGAGCGTACAATTTTCGACCGATTCTGTGGCAAATTTACAGAATTTTTTGCAGGATAGGGGTGTTGTGTTAAGTGGAATAAGAAAACCCGCACTCGCTGAGTTGTGTTTTCTTGCCAATAGTTTGGGTTTAGAGCTAGACCCTGGTGGTTTTAAGGAAGACCGAGCTGAAGTGATCAGTGCTAAACTAACGTGTGAAACTGAAAGCCTGTGTTTACGAAATCCGGATCGGATTATTGGAACAGCTAACCTGTCGTTTGTGCCACATTTTTCTATTTTTGATATTTACAACTATCTTCTTGCGTTTAATGAGTTTAAACATACTAAACTGAGGGACTATCACCGTATGGAGGGTTACACCATGGCCAAGGACGGTTACGTTGTGTATTTGGAATCGGTTCCGTATATGAACACAGGTAGCGTAATGTCATACATTTTATTTTTCTTAAGATTGTACATTTATGTGTGTAACTTTGTAACACTCTATCTTCGCCTGGGACTCGAACCTGAGGCATTTCAGTTTCTTTGCAGGTGTTGTACTCATTTAATGAGTTATCCAGACTCCAGTAACAAACTTAACATCATGTATTAGTGTATATGTATCATGTATTTATGTGCATGTCTAGTTCATTAAAACCACAATTAAACTGTATGTCCGTTTTAATTATATTTTATATATGCATTTTATTAATAAATAATCATCATTTCATTACCAATAATACTATGTTGACAAATTGTGGAGCTGTCATTACACATATGATGTCATTCATGATAGGTTATGTTGCCATGAAGGCACATGTGAAACCCCGAACCAATGACAAGGACCCTGTTAGTAAGAAGGGATATTACGCATGTTGGATAATCCTCAAAACATGTGATGAAGGATCCATTCATTCTGCATACTGTACATGCAAAGGAGGGTAAGAAAATGTATTTCAGCCTTTTCCTACAGTACATCTTTTTTTACAATAGTTGAGAAGGGTATAGTAACTTAGTAATAATAGTAATTTAAATTGAGAAAGTTACACATTACTGTATTTGCATTAAAGTGCACATACACAGAATAATTATTAATTGCAAACTATTAAATAGTTTAATACACAATATTGGACATTTAGAAAATTCTGTGTTTAAAAAACATGTTATAATCCTAGCAAACTACTGATAACAAAATATCACCATTTATTAAATGCAAGCCTTTTTATACTGTCTCTGTGACTCAAAATATCTTACCCTTTACCCCAAGCAAACTTTTCCAATTTGCTGAACATTTTCCCAATTCAAAAATAACAGCAGAAATTATTATTATATGTCATAAAGTAAAGTGAACAATTGCTTGGTCTTTCTAAGGACAAGTGCCTCAAAATACTTAACACAAATGTTTGAAATTGTATTCACAAACTGTTTTATTTTATTTTTGGCTCATGTCTCATTTTGTTTAAATAACCTGATTGAATGCAAATTAATTTATTCCAGAATTGACGGATGCTGTAGACATGTTGTAGCCACCCTATTTGAAGTACTAGACTAGATTTTAAAAGCACTAGCTGTACATCTGAGGCGTGTTTGTGGGTACGCCGTGCATCTCAGGTGGATCAACTTGGGAAAGTTATATCTGCTGTTGAGATGGAAACTTCGGTAACTGTTAACTCAAGGTATTAAATCAAAAATGCTGGTTCAAATAAATATTTCTGATTAAAAGTATTACAAAAAAAGACATAAGCTGATTAAAAAAAGCAATTATTAAATGATAACATAAAAATACTAAGACCAAACTTTAATATTAAGACCAAATTTTAATGTTTTGGCTGTTGTGTTGAATGATTTTGTTCACAAGAGTGTTCATGTACAAATTATAATGGAAATTTATTGTATGCATAAGAAACATAAAGAATACCCGATATGAGTTCAATATCTTGCCATTCTTAGGTAAACTTTCTATGTTAAACACTTATCATTAAGAATAAGAAGTCTTTTTATCATTTTCTAGCTTTTGTCCAATTAAAGATAATAAAACACACTTAAGTCGAAAATCATTAAACAAGATTGCGACAAAAAACTAAATCACATAATTTTACTGCAAGTGTTTGCTTTATTCAACAGTGTGTTTATAGCCCAGTTTATCCAATTGTGTCCAGGCTTTGTGAAGTTTGGAGGAAATATTGAATTATCTGTCAGTGACATTCTTGGCCCATTGCTGACTTTATAATTCAATGTACAAGCTGCACCTCAGTTTTGTAGTCCAGGGATTTGTCATGAGTATTTGAGATGGTTGAGATCTAATATTTGTACATGTAAATACAGTATCCCAGAAAAACTACTTTTTGGAAAAACCCATTAATCTGCTGGTACAAAAAAAGCTGACCCATTTATAATCCTATTAAAATCACACACTGTATCAACCGTTATGTTTTAAAGTAAGCTGTAAGCTATAATTGGTTGATATAATGGACCAGCGTTGTTTGTACCGGGTGGAATAGTGGGTTTTTCTAAACTCGTGCTTTTCCGGGATAAGTCTATCAGCAAAGTGTTTTAGCATCTTTTAGCAAAATAATATATTTTTACAGCCGAGGAACTCCAGCTCCCGTTTACTTGCCGCTACCTATGGACTTCCAAATTCCTGACCCTGATGTATTCTTCAACAAACTCAAGGAACTTCAACCTTGTGCATGTGCACTACGTGCAATATATGATTGCTCCAGTAGTTCCAGGCCAGCACCACCACTTAAGTGTGCAACTCCTACAGAGAAAGCTCAACAGTTTGTCCAGAATCATGAATGCGCTCACAGTTCTTGTAACTGTTCAACCATATTTGTTCACTACAAGTTAATGTACTCTTCTTTGGAGTGTGATGACATTGAGAAGTCCACAAGAGGTCAATCCAAGAATGATAATTGGCATAAGATGAGGAAAGGTCTGTTGACTGCCTCAATTTTTCATAAAATTATTCATTCAAGGGATCCGGAAAAAAACTGCCAATTCTGTACTTTTTGGAATTAAATTTGATAATACATATGTTCCTGATCCTATTAGTTTTGGACGTCGTTTTGAAGACAAAGCTCGTGACATGTTTATTAAGGCACACCGCTTTAAGCATCGCCTTGGTAATCCCAAAGTTAGTGTTCCAGGATTTGTCATTTCAAAAGTTGATCCAATTCTTGCATGTTCCCCAGATGGTGTTGTAATTTGCAAACTATGTTGACAATTTCTTTTGGAAATAAAATGCTTGTTTAAATTTAAGCATTTTCATCCAAAAAATGCTCTTAAGTTGTCAAAAATTTGTATTGAAAGTGAATAAAAGATTTAAAAAATGAGTCCTCATTCATATTTTAGTCAGATTCAATGCCAGATGGGAGTAACTGGTATAGAAAACTGTGTATTAGTTGGATATACTCATAAGGGTATACAAAGTGTGCAAGTTGAATTTGACTCTGCATTTTGGGAAGCAGCTAAGTGTTCTTTGTACAAGTTTTATCACGAGTCATACTTTCATGTTATGTTGAATAGTTTGCACTCAAAGACGTAATGATATAAACGTAGAAATCTAAAGTGGAGTTTTTTTAGTTTGCAATGTACAACACCATCTGGGAAACATGCAAAAATTGTGTCTCTGTATGCATATATTTGTTTTTAAATACCTCATGTCTTAATAGTCTATATAAGAGTCCAAAGAAGAGTACATTAACGTGTAGTGTTCAGGTCGCAGTGGTGTAATGGATATGGTGTCCG
Organism: Dreissena polymorpha; assembly: GCF_020536995.1. Taxonomy (NCBI): domain Eukaryota; kingdom Metazoa; phylum Mollusca; class Bivalvia; order Myida; family Dreissenidae; genus Dreissena; species Dreissena polymorpha. The sequence goes on from NC_068360.1 coordinate 4,454,737, forward strand.
CCCAGCAACCGGGAGGTCACGGGTTTGATCCCCACCGTGGAAGTGTTCTTTAGATCTCCCGCAAAGACGCCTAGTACTGGTTCTAGTCCCAGGAAACGGACTCGAGAGCGTTTATATATATATAATCCTTATGCTTTCGATGCAATCGAGCTGAAATAGTTAAAAAAATTAAACTAATAGTCTATAGGATTGATTATGCATCATTTAATGCTGTTTTTGTTTTAAATATGCATGTTATTACTGTAAATGTCGGTTAATAGCTTTTCATAGCTAATGTTTCTTTGTTACACATGTACCGACTTAAAATAAAATTTGATGTGATTTGATTTGAGTTTGTTGCTTACATCAACTGTTTTATACTGTTAACATAACCAGTCAGTCAGTTTATATTCAGTTTTCCGATCTAAATAAGAATTTTTTAAACTGTTATGTACTTCTATTACTTTATACTTTTTAGTGATTCCCAAACAGGTTAACAATCATTATTAATTATTACAATTAATTTTCCATTTTAATAGAACAAATGTGTATGGCAGTAAAAATACATATTTAGAAGTTAGATAACTGAATGTCAAACATGAATATCTGATTATTGATAGGGATACTCAACTCGTATGACGTATGAGACTCATTTTTTATTTATTTACACATACATATGAAAATATAAAAAAATATTTTCGAGTTTCCACTGTTTCACAGTGTTTACTAAGAGCAACTTACTATGAAACTGATTCTAACATCGACACATAAACAACTTAATTGAATATTTGTTAATACTGAACAATAGATCAATGTGCAGGCTAGATGAAATAAAGCAATAAATCAATCTTATAGTCAATCTTTTTTGATGGCTCACTAAAATAACACGATACATTCTTGCTCTATTAATTAACAATATTTTTCCTAACAATCTTGTGTGAAATTTAAGATTCGGAAATTGCACATGTACTTACAATATCGAAAACTTATGCAAGTAATTAAGTAAGTAAGTTGTTTATTATCGTGACATGTGCAATATAACAAAACATCATATTAAATTATTAATATATATACAAATATGCTTTGCACCCGACCCGATGGGCCTTTAAGTCACCAAAACAGAATAGTAAGAATATTTCAACATATTTACAATAGTACCACATATGTACCCGAGTGGTTTTTAACCTTTTTATTCGTGTGTAACCTGTTTTCTTGTGAGCAGTTTTAACACTATTGGGTATGGTTTTCTTATTGAATTGTTCACTTTTGGTGGGAATTGTGAAGAGAAAGGTTGACATTTTCTTCATTACGTTTATCAGTTTTAATCAGGATTTCCACTGGCTGGTATGTTGTATTCGGTTGATATGAACTGTATTCAATCCAGTGTTATTATTGCATTTGTATTTAAAGAATAATTTGACATGTTTGTAATGTCAAATCTTGTATTTTCGCGATTGATGAAATGGTTGCACAATGGATTCGATTCTTTCTTTTAATACTTTAGTATCTGAAATCGTTTTAATTCTTTACTAATCAATGCACCTAATAATGTTTGTGCATGCTTAATTTACAGCAATCACGTGAGCTAGGAGGGTAGAATTTGGAAGTGAGAGGAATCATTCAATACCACCAATTGGTAATTAAACTGTGTACTATGTGATATGTAATGTTCTTGTCATGTGATTAACATGTTTGTTGTCATGTTATATATGTTTTTTGCTTTGTATGTTTGTTACTATTTTATTGCATAATAATGTTTAATGTTCAGGTGTTAATGGCCACTAGAACAAGACATTTCTTATTTATATTATAAATAAGTATGATATATATTAATAATGATATTACCAGTATTATAATGCATCGTACTTAATATGTAATTGTTTATTTTACAGGATGGAACGTTTTGTAGATTAACTACATCCTGAGCAACTATTTGTGACTCACGTTATATGTATTTCTAAGAATACATTGAACCTAGAAAAACTGAACAGTAATGAGTTATATTGTCCTGTGTGAGTTAATACCCCCAAGGAAACCCAGAGTTATAATGGCGTCCAACGTGGCGCCACATACCAACGCCTAATGGAAGAATGCCTGAAAGGACTCAACATGCGCATATGTGTAGTTTTCCTTGATGACTTGATAATTTTTAGCGACACATTTGAACAACACTTAGAGAGACTTAATACTGTTTTAAATAGATTGAAATCTTGCAATTTGAAATTGGCGCCTGAAAAATGTTTTTTCTTTCAACCCAAAGTCACTTTTCTTGGACATGCTGTTAGCAGTGAAGGGATTGAAACAGATCCAGCTAAAATTGAAAAAGTAAAAAATTGGCCAGTACCAGAAAATTCAGATGAATTGAGATCTTTCTTAGCCTTCGCAGGATATTATCGACGCTTTTTTAAAGATTTCAGTAAATTAACAAGGCCATTGAATGAACTTTTACCTCCTACAGTAAACAAAAATAAACATAAAAATTCTAAAGATTGGAAATGGACTGAAGTTGAACAAGCTACAGTTGATAAATTAAAAGAAATACTTTGCTAACCAAAGTTCTTGCCTATCCAGACTTTGAGAGTTCTTTTGAACTACACACAGATGCTTCTAATAAAGCATTAGGCGCTGTGTTGTATCAGCAGCAAGGCGATCAAAAGCGAGTCATAGCTTACGCCAGTCGTGCTCTTACTAAGTCTGAGCGTAACTATAGCGCATTCAAATTAGAATTTCTAGCGCTGAAGTGGGCTGTAATTGAGAAGTTCTCCGATTATTTAGCCATAAAAACATTTTCTGTTGTTACAGATAACAATCCTCTGACTTATATATTAACTTCAGCCAAGTTAGATGCAACAGGACAAAGATGGGTTGCAGCATTAGGGCAATACAACTTCAGTATAACATACAGAGCAGGAACCAATAATGCTGATGCAGATGGGATGAGTCGTTACCCATACGAGAAACTACATCAACAAAATGTCATTCAAATAGATGACCAAACAGTCAAAGCTATTTGTAATAGCGACTCAGATACTGTGAGGTCAATAATAGAAACTCTGCCAATGGCTAGTATCCACATTGTTGAGGCAACAGAAGAATTGGGTCAAGGATTGGCACAGAAGGAGTTGAGAGAAATCCGACAGAAACAAAGACATGATCCTTTAATTGATAGATGTAGAAAAGCCGTCATTGACCAGACAATACCAACAAAGTTTAATTCTAAACTAGACTCTATTATGAGGAAACAATTTAAACATTTTAAAATAAAGAGAGGCATTCTTTTTAGAAACATTAAAGAAGAAGATAGATTAATTGAACAGCTTGTCATACCTGACTGTTACAAAGAAGAAATATTAACAGGATTGCACAACAATGTAGGTCATCCTGGAAAGGAGAGAACAACCAAATTAACGAAAGAGAGATTTTATTGGCCAGGTGTAGCAGCAGATATAGAACAGTGGATTAATGGTTGCGAACGGTGTTTGAGAAGAAAGAACAATACTAATGAGAGAGCTCCACTAGTTAACATTAATACCACATATCCACTCGAGTTAGTGTGATTTGATTATTTGACACTTGAACCAGCTAAAGGAGACATTGACAATGTACTTGTCATAACAGACCATTACACCAAATATGCTTTAGCCATACCAACTAGAAATCAGACAGCCAAAACAACAGCAGAAGCATTCTACAATAATTGTATAATACATTATGGAATACCGACACGCCTACATTCAGATCAAGGGGCCAATTTCGAAAGTGAAATCATTAAAGAACTATGTAATTTGACCAATATAAAAAAGAGCCATACAACTCCATACCATCCCCAAGGGAATGCCGGACCAGAGAGATTTTATAGGACACTTTTAGATATGTTAGGAACACTTGAAAAAGAACAGAAAACAGATTGGAAACACTATATTAACTCATTAGTTTATGCATATAATTGCATTTCTAGTAAGAAAAGTGTCATTTGATGGGAAGCATAAAATTGCTGATAGATTTGAAGAACAAGAATATGTTGTGGTTGAGCAACCACAAACAAATATTCCAGTGTACCGAGTAAAAGAAATGGGTTCAGGTAGAGAAAAAGTTCTCCACAGAAACTTATTGATTCTGATTAAAAGTAAGAATGAAGTTTTTGATAGTGGGGGAACAGAGAATATTGGACTTGAGAAAAGTTCAAATGGGTCAGAAGTGAGTTCTGATAAAGAAGCCAAAGATGAGACAGTTGTATGTGACGTCACTTATGAAGAAGATGAAGATGGACTAGATTTTGTAGTTACTACAAAACAAATTGGGGACGCCCAAAATCCATGCATAGAAGTGAAGGAAGCAGATTTAGATATACACATTGAAGAGAGTCAAGAAGAAGAACATGAAGATAGTCTGAGAGACTTAGAAGAAATTGTTTCTGCTGAGCGGACAGAAGAAACCATAGACGAACCTGAAGAAAGAACTGATGAAGCAGGTGAAAAAGCTGCTGATATGACTGGTCAAGGAGCTGAGATACTCCAAGGCAACAGTATAGAAGCAGCTGAAGAACCCTTAGGACATGACACTGAAAAAGACATTCAGCATACAGACACAGATCAGGATGTTAGAATAGAAGAGAGGACACAGAGAAGCCATTCTGTTGCAACTGAAACAACTAGAGAACCTCCAGTCCCAGTACCGAGAAGATCTACCAGAGACAGACATCCACCAAATAGACTTAAAGATATTTATCTTAATTGCATGGTTGAAACTTCTCATGATTGTAAAATTGAAGCATTATCTGTATTGTTTAATGCTGGTATTTTAGATCAAATTGATACTAATATAGCTCACCAGATAATTGGAGCTGTTATGAAATGAATTGTATGTATTCTATATAATAAAATGTGAATTGTTTTAATAAGTGTTTTTATCATTCTCATTTACTATTGAGGAATATTTTGTAAGTTATACTTTTGAAATTGTGCGGTCACAACTGTTGTGGGGGAGTTGACAAAGAGTAGATTACTTTAATAATATAAAGTGTATAAGGAAAACTTTGTATGAACTGCAAAGTATACTACAAAGCTGAGTGATAAAGTTTGATTTCATGTTAAACTTTCAGAAGTGTTACAGATATAAATAGTACTATGTAGTGGTAAATAGAGAGTAGTGTATATAGTTAATAATATTTAATAGTGAATAGCAAGTAGTGTATATAGGAGATAAATTTGTGTGTAACATGACATGGACGTACACAGACGTATACTATATGACGAGGCGTCATTTAGGAAAGCGGGGGAGTATGTACCCGAGTGGTTTTTAACCTGTTTATTCGTGTAACCTGTTTTCTTGTGAGCAGTTTTAACACTATTGGGTATGGTTTTCTTCTTGTTCACTTTTGGTGGGAATTGTGAAGAGAAAGGTTGACATTTTCTTCATTACGTTTATCAGTTTTAATCAGGATTTCCACTGGCTGATATGTTGTATTCGGTTGATATGAACTGTATTCAATCCAGTGTTATTATTGCATTTGTATTTAAAGAATAATTTGACATGTTTGTAATGTCAAATCTTGTATTTTCGCGATTGTTGAAATGGTTGCACAATGGATTCGATTCTTTCTTTTAATACTTTAGTATCTGAAATCGTTTTAATTCTTTACTAATCAATGCACCTAATAATGTTTGTGCATGCTTAATTTACAGCAATCACGTGAGCTAGGAGGGTAGAATTTGGAAGTGAGAGGAATCATTCAATACCACCAATTGGTTATTAAACTGTGTACTATGTGATATGTAATGTTCTTGTCATGTGATTAACATGTTTGTTGTCATGTTATATATGTTTTTTGCTTTGTATGTTTGTTACTATTTTATTGCATAATAATGTTTAATGTTCAGGTGTTAATGGCCACTAGAACAAGACATTTCTTATTTATAGTATAAATAAGTATGATATATATTAATAATGATATTACCAGTATTATAATGCATCGTACTTAATATGTAATTGTTTATTTTACAGGATGGAACGTTTTGTAGATTAACTACATCTTGAGCAACTATTTGTGACTCACGTTATATGTATTTCTAAGAATACATTAAACCTAGAAAAACTGAACAGTATTGAGTTATATTGTCCTGAGTTAATAACCCCAAGGAAACCCAGAGATATACATACACTGGTGCATATGAATAATATAATGAATATGAAAGAAAGATTTTAATCTGCATGTAATTTTTTCACTATACAGGATTACCTACTGTTGCCTTTTTGACATGGTTGTTTTAATGGATTTTTCCAGCTGCATTCTGTCCCAAAACTTTAACATTTCATTAATGTTATGCAATAACTTTTGAACTATTGAACATAGCAACTTGATATTTGGCATGCATGTGTATCTCATGGAGCTGCATATTTTGAGTGGTGAAACGTCAAGGTCATCCTTCAAGGTCAAAGGTAAAAAAAAGCGGCGCATTAGGGGGCATTGTGTTTCTGACAAACACATCTCTTGTTTGTTTTTGATCTTCCCCCATAGACACAAACTTATGGTTCTATTCCCCGGAAACAGACTCGAGAGCGTTTCAAAGAAGCCTTAGGCTTTCGATGCAATCGAGCGTAAATAAATAAGTTTGAACAAAATGTGCCCTTTTTCATTGAAAGGTGAATCTCTTAGCACTCCTATCTATATATTAGGTTTGTATACTTCTGAGGGATGCTGCTCTGTAAAAAAAATGCTCATAATCCACATATTATGTATGTAGTTAAGCAAGGCAAGGTTGGAGGTTACACAAAACTGATAGAATTGTTGTAATCTGGTGCAATAAGTACCTGCATTTTAAAGGAATAATTCCTGAAAGAATTTTAAAAGTTTTCATTCTTCTAAAGGCTCTTTCTACATGAATTCTTACAGATGCTATTGACCGGGACCTCTTAACAGCTTTGCTGCTTAAGCACTTACCATGGGTAAAGGCAGGGATATGGAGGGTAGCTCGTTTAGGCAAAAGCAAATGTCTTATATTGAAACCTCTGTCTGCCATTATATCATCCCCTTCTTGTACATATTGTAAAAACTCACTATTCTGTACAATTTTTGCATCGGTAACTGAGCCTGTATATATTTTTGAATGGAAAATTATTGTACCAGATGGATAAATAGCTATAAGCTTTTTAAAAGTATTTGAATGTTTGTAGCTGGACCAAGTTACTTTCTGTGCAGCAGGTCTAATCGGTTTTTGTATAAAATACTCTGTACAATCAATAATGGCTCTTGTTCGTGGGTATCTAGAAAAGGGCAGAGGGAGGTTTACTTTAACAATATCACGGTGGGGCCACACAATTAAGGGTTTCAAACATTGGTGAAGCAGATTTGTCCAAGAAATAAAAATCCTGCTAATGTGACTTTTTGACAAACCAAAAAGATATGATAAATGATCATAACCAAACCCCGTTCTTATTTTAACAAGGCACACTAATAATTCAACAAACAACACATCTTTGTTTCTTTTCCTCCCTTGAGTTTTCATTTTTCTGGGTATGTTCTTATATTTTCCATCCTAAAGCTTTATGCGTTGTGCAACTGGAAAAATCCATTCAAAAAACTATGTCAAAAGGGCTACAGTAGGTAATCCTGTGTAGTGAAAACATTTAGAATCTTTCTTTAAAATGTTGTTAATGAAATCATTAGCTATAGTATTATCAGTTTGGCTTCACTGGTGGGTAACAGAAGTTGCCACTGTCTTGATAAGTGAATGGTCTTGATCAGAAGCAACCAGATCATGGAAAAATGGCAGATTTTCCAGTTGGTTCAGATCATTACTGTCAGTCAAAGGTGCTGATGGTGAGTGCTGAGCAAAATTTAATTTTGTATTCTTGGTGGTCCCGCGCTTGATTATTGGAGATGCTCTTTCAACTGGGCGTTTGCCCGAAGATGATGTTGAATTAGATGAATACATGGCTGGAACAGGGTCAGTAGCACCAGGGGGAAAATGCTGAAACATAAATTAAATGAGTGGTTATAACAAGATCTACCAAATTATATTTTCTTTTTATGCTTATAGCATGTGCCAATGTTAAGATAGGGCCAGGAAAACAACTAGCATTACTTGCCACTTAAGTACAGTTTAAGTTCAGTCTACAGTACAGTACAGGTTGCAGTTGATGTGTTCAACAATTGATAATTGTGACATAAAACGATAAAGGTTAAGATCAAGAACCATACATGTCAGTTAATGCCATGTTAGTAATTATTCATTTAAAATAAATGTAAATATATTTTAAAAATCCTTTTTACTTCTGGTATTCAAAATTGCGTTGTTGTTTTTTTCTACCCAAATCATAACTTTACTCTTCACAACAATAGGGTTTACAAATATCTAGGTTCGAAAGCGCTTGGTACAAATAAAACATACAGAAGGCTATAATATTTTATTTAAAATTCCGCTTAAATTCACATGACACAAATAAAATTAATTAAACTATCACCTTCGAACATACGAAGTGATGCGGACGAATCATGTCCACTGATAAATCTTCGTGTGGTCTGCCGCAGTTCTTGACCCACAGTTTGCATCGTTCGATGGACGTTTTTGGTTTGGGAAATGGATGGAAAAATACATCTTTCATATGTGGCCGGTCTTTGTACCTAGTGTCACTTGTGCATTTTCCCCAGCTACACCGTTTGGTTACCATATTAAAATTGATAAGTCAGCGATTTGAAAAAGTTAGGTGTATAAAACACTCAAATATTCGCGCCTCGCGTAGGTTTGTTTGTACCGGGATCACGTGAGCTATATATTGGAAAAATCCAAATGTGGATTTCCGGGACTGACGTATTGCGCCGCTTTATCGCTCTTATTGACAATTATCGGCAACACTTTCATGCTTCAGTGCACGTTAACCTCGATGTTTGCTGTTAACACAGATAAGCAGATTATGCTTCGTTATTACTCTGGTCGTTTTAATAAAATTTTAATAATTATGACGGTAATTCTTCCCCGAAAATTTGAAATCCACGAAATTAAGTATCAACGAATAAGTTGTTTTTTTATTTGAAATCCACGAAATTACGTGCCAACGAATTAGTTGTTTTTTCATTAAACCACAAAATTTCATACCGACGAATTTCTATACGTTTACAGTATGTTGTTTTAATCTTAAACAAGTTTATGAAGCTATGCTTTATGTATAGTAATCCCTTGTACTGTTTTCAAACTCGTAAACATGTATTTCATTTTTTGTTTACTTTTAAAAACAATGTTAGAATTAAAAAAATATATATAAAAAAAATTCGCAAAACTGTGTTTTATTGATGTTTTCCATATGCAGGGATGCCAATTATGTTTTAGGGCGAGATTTTTTATAAAACGATTTTATTTAACTTAAGCATAAAAAAGAAAGGGGCCGTACTTCATTATTTTGGTCCCATGTCTAAATCATCAACATCGTAAATGTATCTCCTGCATATGTAAATGAAAAACTTTTTGTACTTTTCCGAATCCTCTGGAATTAACAGTTGGTAACAAGAGTGCCAAACTGTCACAAGATACGCCCGTTCGGAGGTTTTGGACACCATGCTTAATGCTTGAAATGCACTAAGTGACCTCGAGACCTAGTTATTGACCCGGCATGACCCATATTTGAACTTGACCTAGATATCATTTAGATGTAACATCTGACTAAATTTGGTGAAGATCAAATGAAAACTACTTCAATTAGAGAGCGGGCACCATGCTAAATGCTTGAAATTCATTATGTGTCCGATCGTGACCTCGTTTTTGACCCGGCATGACCCATATTCGAATTTGATCTACATATCATCTAGACTCAACTTCTGACCAAATTAGGTGATGATCAGATGCAAACTACTTCAATTAGAGAGCGGACACCATGCTAAATGCTTGAAATGCACTAAGTAACCTTGTGACCTAGTTTTTGACCCGGCATGACCCATATTCGAACTTGACCTAGATATCAACTAGATGCAACTACTGACCAAGTTTGGTGAAGATCGGATGAATACAATTTGAATTAGAGTCCGGACAAAGTGGCGCCGTTGAAAATGCACTAATTGACCCTATGACCTAGTTTTTGACCCGGCATGACCCATATTCGAACTTGGCCTATATATCAACTAGATGCAACTGCTGACCAAGTTTGGTGAAGATCGGATGAATACAATTTGAAATAGAGTCCGGACAAAGTGGCCCCTTTGAAAATGCACTTATTGACCCTATGACCTAGTTTTTGACCCGGCATGACCCATATTCGAACTTGGCCTAGATATCAACTAGATGCAACTGCTGACCAAGTTTGGTGAAGATCGGATGAATACAATTTGAATTAGAGTCCGGACAAAGTGATGCCTTCCGCCCGCCGCCCGCCGCCCGCCGCCCGCCGCCAAGGGGTTTCACATAATACGTCCCGTATTTTATACGGGCGTATAAAAACCATCGCTTATGGCATACACAGATTGAACATTACTAGGTTGGTGCTTAGGAGAAAATACTAGAAGCAAAATTTAGATTTATGATGAAGACCCACATCATAAGCTTAACGCTTAATATATGAATGTACCTGTCACTTTATGTGTGAGACAAAAAATACACAACAACATACTTATTATCACGAATTTACTGTTACCAACATGAATTGTTTTACCAGTAAATAATTTACCAAACCATATTTAAATAAAAAATATAATCAAATATTGTTCACCTGGATTTAATTACATTATTTCGTTTATTTTAATTTCATTTAATTCATTTTCATGTTTTGAAAGTAAAGCATGTGAATGAGGCAGTTTCCACATGAATATGATTATAAAATAACAACCTGATTATTAAACTGCATGTACATCCCAATTGATTAAAGTCAAGTTTTTGTATGTTCAAGCTTATAAACAAAATAACACATTCAGTATGTTCATTTATACCCTTAACTTCTCGCCATTGTTTCTGTGAACTCAACAAATGTAGTATTAGACACACTGTTATGAGTTTGCATATATTCGGATAAGTTTCTACCACGCGTTTGTTAGTTAAAAAACACGCTCAGTCATGGCACTAAATGTCCATGAATTGACTTCATCAAAGGTGTAGAACCAAAAAAACATACTCCACTCATCCAGTACGCCTTCTATGAAGAAATAATAACAAGCAGTCATCAAATAAAATGAATACCGTATGATCATAACACTTTCGCTTCTTATATGGTCTTCAAAAAATTAATCAGAGACAGTTGACAAGACTAAACTTCTGCTTTTCGCTTATTTGCCATTTTTTTCAAAGTGTCAGCATAATGTGCAAAATAATAATGGTAATACACAACATGGTCTCAGGTGTGTCAAATGAATTTTTAGGCAAGGATTATTAATTATAGGTATAAGTTCAAGTGTACAACACACTCTTTTGTAATAAAAATATTGCAAAGTGTGCTACTGGCACTGCATTATGCACATTTATATTTAAGCAAAAATTAACATTCATTTATATAATAAACAAGAAATCTGATATTTAAAAACAACTTAGTAGATATTGTTTAATGTACAATGTATTACTCAAATTCATCATCACACAATGAGACAACACAATGGTCTCTAAACAGAGTGTGCTTTTTAATTGTGGCATACATTTTATGAATTAATACTAGTAATAGAAATACAGAAAAAAACGTCCAGAGCTGTCTGGGAACTATCATTTTAATATCAACAATTCATTTGACATGCCTGATTGCAAATTGTTAATTTCACTTTTCTTTGACATTGTTATCACACCTGATATTTGTTATGCTGTATATTCTTTTTGCTTACATACATACATAGTCTCTTCACAATAATTGCAGTTTCTTTACAGTCCACTAACGTTGAACATTACAGAGTCACAATTGCTAATGTTCCATTCCAGGTCAAGCTTTATAGGTCCAGAATTGCTTAGTTGTTGAGTACAAAGCACGCAGTCAGTTTTGCTCAGCAGAATGCTGCATGGAATGTGTGAAGTCCAGCATTTGACAGAGCAACTTCTAAAAGAAAATCAAAGAGAATCCATGAAATGTGCATATGAATTAGTCTATTTCCAATGTGTATGTATGCACAGTTTGATTTTTTACAGTTTGAAACAGTTTGGTACGAAAATTATCGAGTATGAGTCGGAGATGCAATATTGTTTACAATCACAATGTAACTTAATACATCACAAAAGAAAGGGTCTTTAGAATAATCACGTAGAATATACTCAAGAATAACTCCAAAACTTAATAAAATGATAACTTTTATGTTCCATTAGTTTGACTGAATAATAATGACCTTAACTTTAAAATCGGCGAAATTTTGTATGTGCCGAAAACAGTTCCCATGTTATCAAAGGTAATCTTTAGCAATATAATTATAGATTGATGTTTTATGTAACCAAACGAAATATTTTAATTGAATAATTACTTACCAATCGCATGCATTCCATTAATTTATTAAATTTCAAAAATGTAAACATCCACCAGAGTATGTCAGTTTCAATTTTCACTTCTTAATGACGTATTGATGAAAGCAGTGACGTCACACAGACATGTATAGTTGTCGACGAAAGAAACGCGGCCGTTCATGTTGTGAACAAATTAAACTTTTAAACAATTGTTTATTTATGTAAAGGGATAATATTAACTATAGAATATTGGGTTCATTAAAGAAGTTAATTCGAAACTAATCTTATTCGATATTGTAAACCGGAAGTACGCAAATAATGTAGACGAGTTATCTGTTTTAAGATTTTGTTAACAACATCTAGAACAATTTTCAATTTACAATGCATTATGGGAAACAGGAAGTGTCACACAGGGAGGCAAACAGACGTATTTTGATCGTAGAAAATCATATAATGCAAGGAGAAAGAGTACCATTACCTACAAAATAATTAATTTCTTGTCGTATTTTTTATTGAGGTATGCAAATACATGCGATATGGCGTTTGTCGAGGTGTCTGTGTTGCTACAAGTAAACTGCCTATGCATCGCGAAAACAGACGACGCGGGCAGGAAATATTTGACTTCAATACCCTATCAGATAAGTAAATTTGTATTTCAGAAAAGTGATACAATTAAACGGTCAACGCCCTTCGGGCTTTTGCCCGTATTACAAAGAAACTGATTCTAAACAATATCTTAATTTTACCTCGTCTCATAATAAACACACAAAGATAAATATTCCTTTCAATTTAGTTAAACGGATTTGTACCTTAGTTTCGAATGATACACTTAAACTAAAACTTTTAAACGAACTTAAGCATTCACTTATACAAAGAAAATATCCGAAATCTATTTTAAATACAGGTATTAAAAATGCACTTTCCATCCCTTAACATGGATTACTTTCAAAATCAACACAAAAAGACAATAGTAATATAATTCCATTTTTTCAACACAAAATTCAAAAAATAAAGAACTGTTGCGTATTAAAAATCAACATTGACATTTTAAAAACGGACACGGTTATGAATAAAATAATTTCAGATCAGAAAATAATAAAATGTAAGCGATAGCCACATAATTAAAAACGACTGTTAACCAAATCTTACTTTTCATCTCAAGAACCAAGAGTATCCAATTGTAATGACCATAATGCGCCCTTTGTGGTTATATTATTGAAGGGAATTCTTTTTGAAAAAAATTAATGGCAAAGTGTTCAAAATAAAAACCAATTTGTCATATGATATACACAATGTGATTTATGTATTAGTATGCAATGGATTCAAAAAATATTATGTAGACCAAACTGGCGATAAACTTAGAAATAGACGATCTGTCCATGAACAACAAATGCCAGACCCCACTACAAGATAGATGCATTTAAGTAAACATTTAGATGAATGTTCACATTATGAACCAAAATTTAAAATATTTCCATTTTATGAGCCATTTTCGAACAACATTTCAGCAATAGTATATATATAGTAATGGTGACGTTATTTTATTTACAAGTGTATGCATTAAAGACAATATACATAGGCATACGTCTTAATACACTTCTGTTCTGTTCTTTGTGACATTGATAATTTTATTTTCCAAAACAGCAGACATATAATCACTAATCTGGTGTTGAAACATTTGTAATATATTAGGTAAACACGACACTATTTAGACTTTCTTGTTAGCTCTCTTTAAATAAAATACATAGCATTTTTAACAATCACACGTACGACTTATTATGGTTTATGGTTGATTTTAATGTATCATTTTATAGTATAACCCATGTTAAATAAACAATTTTAAATATTTTATAATAATTTTACCATAATTTACCAAAAATCTCCTTGCTGTGGTTGGTACATTCGCTTCTCACCTAGGTGACCCGGGTTCAGTTCCCGTTCCTGACAGCATATGAGTTTGGTTGGTGGTCACCATACCCGACAGTTAGGGTTTACTCCGGGTTCTCCGGCTTTCCCAAACAACACAAGACCAAACCAAAATTGAAATATCTGTCAGTAAGAACGAAATAGCTAGACATTGCAGCTTGAATTCAAAATTCGTCCTAACTTTCGTTAGTCTAGGAAGCTCGGAAAAGACCTCTTAAACTTCGAAATACACACACACCAATAATCTCCTTCATAATGATGGGGTCAGTTCCCGTTGCAACAAATCTTTAATGGAGATAGCTGGAAGTAGTATTTTATTGTAAAATTTGGTTATGGTTCAAAATTTCCCGCGAAGATATACAAACATTTACGAGCTCTCGCGTAGTTCACACGAGCTTCCCGGAGCCAATCTGACGTTCGCTCGTAAATGTTCGGATATCGTGGCGGGAAATTCACATGGAATGAATTGTCATACAAAAAATAAAAAACGAGCATTTTGTATCTCGTTAAATCTATGTTACCAGACCACATCTAGCATTGAAATGTTGGCTATTGCTATTAAAGGGGCACGAATTTTTTATGGCTTATTTTTATTGTACGAAATAGTTTACGAAATATTCCTTGTGAGCATTTATTTGGCTTTAAAGGCATATTCCATAGATAAAATGTTACAGTAAATTATGAAATGGTGTTGAATTCGTCGTCAGACGTTTCACTGTCAAAGTAACTCAAATTTGTTTATTGAAATATGTATCCAATTTTTAGTTTATAATACAACATATATTTAACGATCGCAACATTACTACTTTTGATACCGTTACGCTGATAGACGTCATAATATTGTTATCTAAAATAGAATCATTGTAGCTCATAACTGTATTATCGTCTAAGTAAGTTGATCGTGTATTATTGCGTTGAAATTTAAATAATTTATAAACAAACGCAATTAGAATGGAAACTAGGTACTCACGGGTCGGGTAAGTGTTGGCAATAAACATAACGTTTATGCCATTAATTGTTATGATGTCAGTTTAATAGTTAGTGTGACAGACACCCCTGGATTACTGCACAAATTGGTTGATGAAGTCACTGCCGCGTGGCATCTTCAGATAAGGACCAAGCTTTACATAATCTTACCACAAAGTGGTCACGTGTTCATACTAGATTATGGTTGTATTATTATGTATTATATACATGATCTAACAGCAATACGTTAACATGGCATAACTCCGTCTATGATATGCTATCGAGAGAACGTATGTTTGTCTCCCCTGGGAAAATTGTATAAACAAAAAATATACTGATGATTGTAACATATACGTTATTTCCGTGCGGCATGCGTGCATATATTTCTAAAACATAAGCTGATATCTCTTCCCCGCGTTAGGGAATCGCGTTTTTTTCTGACATTTCCGTCTGCGATTCCCTAAATGCAGGCGTTGTTACAAGCATACACCCGATACATGTGTTTGTTTAAGATCGTATTATTAACATGTATAAATGTATATTATCAAACAATATAAATTGAAAACAATCAAGAAACAATGATATCTGTTTTCGTGGTATACAACAATTATTTGTCATACAATAGCCAGTGAGTCTCACTAAATAATAAATAACAAACCATTCATTTGGTGGTTTTGATGTCGGTCGGCATGGCGAATTACTAAACGAAGACTGACTGAATGAATGATTAAACGAGTAACTAAATCGGTGAAATTAGAATGACCGTAGTTAGAATGCCCAGATATCAAGTCACTTAACGCCCCCACACCCTCATGCCGACTTATGCGGACCCCCCCCCCCCCCCCCCCTCAATCCAGGACATGTTAGGACATGTTCATCTGGATCCGTCTCTATGTGCTATAAACCGGTAAACGTGTATTTCGGTTAATTCAGCTCATATTTTTGCTCTATTTGCCATCAGTTCGTATAATCGTTAATTATACTCGTTCACTGTACTTTGAAGCATTCACTTCTACAACGAACTATGTCTGTTGAGCACGTAGAGTGCTGATACGACAGTATAGCAATGGTCAAAGTGTGCATATACGTGTACATGTATATACAACTGTACGCATTCTGTCGTTAAAGTTTCCAGCATTTATTGCAATTGTTAAACCATATTTCTCTCCTGCGGTGTTTATCTGTTGCTACCATATTAACTAAGCTCTTGGTGTCGGATCCTCGTTATTTGCGCCGATTTGGTTAATTTAAGAAATAATGTAAGAATAACCGTTGTTTATCGGTCTGATGCATTGGGAAAAAACATTTTGGCTGAAACATAGCCACGCATCAGAACACCAGAGTTGTTCATCGACCGATACAAAACGGTAATGCAAAAATTATTACGATTCTTACATGATTTAATAAATAAGTGCAGATATTAAATGAAAAATTAATATCACTATGCTGTTTCTGGTCAGGAATATCTGTGAGCATTGTTGGTGAGTTTTTACAACGCTTATTGCTTTATTTGTCGATTTGAAAAATCAGAGAGCATTATGTCAGCAAAGTAGCCGCTTGTGTGTTACAGCAGCGATGTAATTGGTGTTTATTGTGTAATATGTCAATCAATTGCTCTCGCACGGTCCAACATTAGCGTCATAAGCGCTGTGATATTCTCTTTAGAGCTGTTTTATTGTTTTTAGCGCTGCGTTATTGTTGGTCATTAGCGCTTGGTTAATGTCCTCAGCGCTTTGATATTGTTATTAGCGCAAAGATAATGGATTGTACCTTTGATTATGTCATAAGCGCTGTGATATTGTCATTAGCGAAGTAATCATCCTAGGCGCGGTGTATTTGGCATTAGCGATGTGATTTTGTCATAAGCGCTGTGATATTGTCATTAGCGAAGTGATATTTTCATTAGCTCGGTGATATTGTCATAAGCACGATTTTATTGAAGTCAGTGTTTCAATATTGTCCTAAGCGCTTTGATATTGGCATGTCATGTAACAGCTTATAACATATCGTTTATTCTTATGAGTTTATTCTTATGATGGAAATTAATAAGGGGATATTTCCATAATATGTATATGCAGTGTTAGGACGAAGTTTGAGAATTTAATAATACATTTTTGTGAGATATTTGTCATTTACAAATAATTTAAGAGTACACATAAACCAAGCCCTGGTTTAAGATTTATTTCAAGTAAGAACACAAATACGTTTACACACAGGGTGGGGTATAATTGGGATCAATAAAATGAAAAGTCATATAGATAAAAGAATCGGAGGACATATACTTAACAATGAGTTCAGGGTCAGCATATAGACACGAGATTAAAAGTACCCACACATGGTCATCAAACAGCACAGATGAAAGGGTCAACTATTTGCATAGGATACACAAGTTATGGTACTGACGAATATAACGGGATTACTCTGTACCAATATAAATTGATTAGATTTTAGTATATTTGCCAAGCAAGTAAATACATGAAAAATTGTTCCTTCTAGAATATTCTGACGAATCAACCAATAAATAATACGCCCGGACCTTGGTGACAAATGGGAATTACAAGTAAATTTTATGTAAATTAACCTGGGGATAAAATGCAGTGTTTTTAGTTAGTAGAAGAGAATCTGCGGTTAGATTTGAAAAGAACTTGGAGAGTTGTAACGTCTTCTTGACGTGGCGGCCATATTGGCTGACGCGCTGTAAAATTGTATTTCGTGTACATTAGCAACCGTTGTGTTAAAAGAAATATTCAACATAAATTAATCGCGATGAAATCAGAAATGAACTTTGGTTGTTACTGTGTGTTCACAATGTGTTACTACGTGACAGGCATTAGCGATGTGATATTGTCCTAAGCGCTGTGATATTAGCGCTGTCATATTCTCATTACCACTGTATGATTGTATTCAGCGCTTTAATAATGTTATTATCGCTGTGTTATTGTCATGAGCGCTGTGATATTGTAATCAGCCATGTGTTATTGTCATAAGCGCTCTGCTATTGTCATAATCGCTTTGATATTGTAATAAGCTTTGATATTGTCATCTTTTTAAAAATTAGCGCTGTGTTATAGTCATTGGCGCTGTGATTTGTCATGAGCGCTCTGATTTGTCATCAGCGCTGTGTTATTGTCATTATCGCTGTGATATTGTCATAAGTACTATCATATTGTCATGAGCGCTACGATATTGTCATGAGCGTCGTGATATCGTCAACAGCGTTGTGTTATTGTCATTATTAGTGTGTTATTGTCATCAAATTACAATATCAAAGCGCTTATGACACTATCTTACTTACTGTCTTACTGAAACTTGGACAAATAAAGACTCTACCCTAGACCTAAAAGGCTATTCACTCATACAGACGATTGCAACACCGTAGAGCGAAGCGCTCGAGTGCTGGTATTGTGATTTACATTAAAGACTATATTCGTAAAGGTGTTACATTAGTAAAAAATGACATTGATTGCATTGTTTGGCTTAAATTAGATAAAATGTTTTTTAATATTGAATCAGATGTATATTTATGTGTTGTATATATTGCACCTGAAAATTCCCCTGTCCACTCTTTGTATACTTATGATATTTTTCAAACTATTGAATTAGATATTAATTTTTATCAAACCAAAGGAAAGGTATTTTTTACTAGAGACACAAACTCGCGAACGGGAAATAAAGCTGATTACATCAAAAATGATAGGTATATAAGCGATACCGATTTTGATACTGTCCCAGATATTGAAACCTTAATCCCACGCTCAACTTGTGACCTTACTTCGAATCGATTTGGAGACAACCTGTTAGATATTTGTAAAGCGACTAATATTCGTATCGTGAACGGACGTTTACATAACGATCAAAATATTGGTAAAATAACGTGCTATACACATAATGGTGAAAGCTTAGTTGATTATTTATTAACTGCGCACTCCAATTTTACGGACATTTTAGATTTTACCGTTAACGATTTCACGGAATTCTCGAACCATGCGCCGCTGACATTTGCTCTCCGCACGAATAACGCTGTTTCGACTAGTAATATTAATCCGATTGTTTATTTTAAATGGAAACCCGAGAACAAATGCGACTTTCTTCGTGATGTTTCGTGCGATGTACATAATCTGGAACACATGTTATTATCACAAATTGATTCAAACTCTGATCCGGATATCCTAGTGGGATAATTTTCGAATAACTTAAATTCTAAAGGAGAAAAGTATTTTAATCGCATTATAAATCTTGAAAGTAAAGGGTTTATAGATAATGATACAAATAAACAAAGGTGGTTTAACGAAGAATGTAAAACCAAACAATCTCAATGTACCAGAGCTACATACGAGTATAATCTTAACAAAAACGAGCGTACACGAGAACAAATGATTGCATCGAAAAAGGATTATAAGTATACTTGTAGAAAAACTAAATTAAAGTACAACACTGATCAAAGCAAGCATATGAACACTATGAGAAGGAAATCACCCCGTGAGTTTTGGAAATTATTTAAACGTAAAACTACATCACAAAACTCAAATACGATACCGTTAATCGAATTCCACGATTATTTCAGTAAATTAGCGGACGAAGGTGACCTAAATATAAATTCGTTTGAACCCGATACTTTTTTACATGAATTTGACAATAGGTTTAACACAGAACCCTCGTACCCCGAACTCGATAATCCTATATCGACAGAAGAAATTATTAGGGCAACCAAACGGTTGAAAAACAATAAAGCTCATGCGCATGACAATATTATATATGAATATTTTACTGAAACAATCGATGTAATCGTCAGACCGTTATAAATATTGTTTAACTACATACTTGATAAAAAGCGTTTTCCGCGCAGCTGGTCATCTGGTATTATAATACCAATTCATAAACGTGGGGACATATCAGATCCAAATAACTATCGGGGAATTACTTTAATAAGTTGATTTGCGAAATTGTTTACAAGCATATTAAATGAACGGCTTAAACAATGGGCAGAAACGAATGACATTCTAACGGACGCACAATTCGGCTTAAAACCAAACTGTAGCACGGTCGATGCAATATTTATTCTTAATGCACTTATAGAAAAACAGTTTCAGAATAAAGGTAAACTATACTGTTGTTATATTGACTACCGCAAAGCATATGACGTCATCAATCGCGGCCAATTATGGAGTAAGATGATTAATGTGGGCATCGACGGTAAACTATTAACACTTATTCGATCCATGTACGATGAAGTGAAATTACAGGTTAAACACATGGGTAAATTATCAGACGTATTTAATAGTAACGTCGGCTTTATTTTCTGAAACACCGGATGGTCTTCAAGAATCATTAAACAATTTAGAAACCTACTGCGATAAGTGGAATTTAACGGTAAACATTGAAAAAACAAAGGTCATGGTAATCCGAAAAGGTGGTACAATTAGTAAAACATTAAAATGGACATATAAAGGTCAAGAAATAAAAATTTGTAACAATTGTAATTACCTTGGAATTGTCATTTCAAGCGGTGGATCTTTTGCGTCCGCAACAAATACATTGTATGGCACAGCTTTAAAAGCGATGCATTCTTTGTTCACTCTCACAAAAGACATGAACGTGCCTATACATATCATGTTAAATTTATTTAACGCATATGCATAATCAATTTTAAACTATAACTGTGAGGTATGGGGATTTATGAAAGCGGAAAACATTGAGCGCGTCCATCGTAAATTTTGTAAAAGAATATTGAATGTTAAGATGTCAACAAACTCATTATCGCTATATGCCGAAGTTGGTCGATTCCGCTTGTATTTAGACAGATATGTCAGGATCGTGAAATACTTTTTGAAATTATATACTGTAAAAGAGGGTAATTGTATTCTTAAACACATAATTATCACAGAGATTAGAAATTGAACGCAAAAATAACACAAACAATTGGTCATCGAAAGTACGAGACATTCTTAACCAAACCGGTTTTAACGATGTATGGCTATTCCCCGAATCTGTGAACTCTAATCAATTAATACCGCTACTTAAAACCAGATTACGAGACCAGTATATCACTAAGTGGAATACAAGTGTCACATCATCAATGATTTTATATAAAGAATTGAAACCAATATTCGAAAGATCTGCGTATCTTCATATTGTTGAAAATAAAAAACATAGGAATATTATTGCTAAATTACGTGTGTCGTCTCACAAATTATTAATTGAAACGGGTAGACACCAGAACATTGTCAGAGATCAACGCAAATGTGTTTTATGCAACCTCACTGATATCGATGATGAATATCACTTTGTTATTAAATGTCCTTATTATGCCGATATTAGGAATACATTAATTCCAAAGTATTACAGATCACGACCTAGTATGTTCAAGTTTATCGAACTACTTAATTGTTCAAACAAAATAGTGTTCAGAAAACATGCCATTTTTTGTTTAAAATGCTTTAAGTTACGAGAAGACGTGCTATATGTGTAGTATAAATGATATATCTTCCACAAAGACAATAAGCTTAGAATAATGTTATATTAGTAACAATTATTAAATTTCGTGTTCACATTAAACGATCACTTTGTATTAACCCATCCACGTGACATTCTCACTAAAACATGTTGTATGTCATTCCTTTGTTAAATTGATCTTTCCTCAAAATGATGTATGTTTTGTATATAATTGTCACGCATGCTGTTATTGCATATGTATTTTTATGGCGATGAGCTGTATGCTTAAGCTAAAATAGAATATTCTGTTCTGTACTATCATGTCGCTTATGACAATATCACAGCGCTGATGTCAATAATAAAGCGCCGATGATAATAACACAACGCTAATGACACAATCATATCGTTAAAGACAGTACCACTGTCCTGATAATTACAATTTCACAGCTATAATGCGCTTATTACAATATCACAGCGCTGATGAAAATTACATAACGCTGATGACAATATCAGAACGCTGATGCCAATATCACTATGCAAATGGCAATATAAAAACGCTGATGAAAAGATCATAGCGCCGATGATAATATCACCCGAATATCACCCGAAATAGTAAAATGGTTTCCGGATGATAACTCAATAACGCTTATGCCTAGGATCATGAAACTTCATAGGTACATTGATCATGACTGGCAGATGACCCCTATTGATTTTCAGGTCAAATGTCAAGGTCACGGTGACCCAAAATAGTAAAATGGTTTCTGGATGATAACTCAAGAATGCTTATGCCTAGAATCATGAAACTTGATAGGTAGATTGATCATGACTCGCAGATGACCCCTATTGATTTTGAGGTCACTCGGTCAAAGGTCAAGGTCACGGTGACCCGAAATAGTAAAATGGTTTCCGGATGATAACTCAAGAACGCTTATGCCTAGGATCATGAAACTTGATAGGTGCATTGATCATGACTGGCAGATGACCCCTATTGATTTTCAGGTCACTAGATCAAAGGTCACGGTCACAGTGACCCAAATTAGTAAAATGGTTTCCCGATGATAACTCAAGAAAGCTTATGGCTAGGATCATGAAACTTCATAAGTACATTGATCATGACTTGCAGATGACCCCTTTTGATTTTCAGGTCACCAGGTCAAAGGTCAAGGTCACAGTGACAAAAAACATATTTACAAAATGGCTGTCACTACAACTGAGAGCCCATATGGGGGGCATGCATGTTTTACAAACAGCCCTTGTTTTTTTAGAAACCTTCAATTGGGAATTTGTTTGACAGCAATTAGGAAATAAAATTTGCAGTTTTTTTCTGATTGGGGAAGTGCCGCTTACTGGTACTTTATAAAGAATGAAAAAAATCGCTGCAACTAAAGCTGTAGATTCTTGCATAACCTGATTTAAATAGGTTATCAAAATAATGTAATGTGTCAAATAAATTTTTATTGTCAGGATTATCAATGTATAATGATGTAGAACTGAGGGACAGCATACTTGTTTTGCAAATGAAATAGTTCATACATAATGGCCAGATTAGATGTCTCTCGTTTTTTTTTTAAATTCTGTCGTCACAAAAAAACTAGCAATTTTTTAACAGCAATTCATAAATCACAGTCTTTACTGTATACACTTAGTTTGTAGCTGTATATTAAAGCTACTTGATCGTTACCGATTGCCAAAATCGCATTTGGCTTTCAACCCAATTTAACATCCACAGATGTGAGGCAACTGTGTAAGAGACTGACTGCCATGCCTGGAAACGATCATCTCTCTATCCAGGCCAACAAGAACGCCATCATCCTGATAAAGGTGCTAATCAGGTCAACGTTCTGCTCCAATTGTGTAATTTAGGAGTTCAGGCCGTCCAACGAGGCTTTTGATTGGCTGATTGGAAAGATCAAGGTTAAGTAACATGCCCAGGTAAAAAGGAGTTACTAGGCTGATATCTCTCTCATTGGGCCTATTTCTATCAAATTTGGTAGGTAGTGACATCTAATAGTTCTCTACTTAGTTTTTTTCAAATTATGCCCCTGGGAACAAATTTGACCTTGCCCCAGGGGTCACACAAATGAACATATGCTTAAATAAGGCCTATTTTGTGCAAACTTCAAAAATCTCCTTGTTCTTAATTATAGAGCCTAGGGCTACTAAATTTGGTATGTTGTGATATCTAATAGTTCTCTACCAAATTTGTTCAAATTATTCCCCAGGGCTCAAATTTGACCCTGTCCCGGGAGGTCACAAAACTGAGCATATGACGTTTATCAGGGGAGATTACTGCGGTCGTGTGGCTGTGACCAACAACAACAACAACATCTTGTAAACATGAGATGAAACCCTGTCATTTAGTGCCATTTTAGATCAGATGGTGACTGCTTACAAAGGAATTGAAGTAAGAACATGTGTTCTGAATGTTTTTCTTATAAACTGAAGAAAGTTGGGATTTATTTAAATATGTCGAAAGTGAACATATATCCGGATAAAAAAAATCGAATGACATGTTTATTTAATGTCTTTTTTGTAGTGTTTAAACCAGTTTAATAATATCTTATTGATTTTAAAACACAACTTCCATGAACATAATTATTTCCATAAAAGTCAATATATGATACTGCAATGTAAACTCCAACTTTGTATCCAAGAGAAGGTGTTGGAATTAATGAAGTGCAATGTTCTTAACTATGGTATATGCTGCTTTTTAATAACTAATGATTCATTGTTCCATTTGTGAATTGTGACTCATGAATTGTGGAGATATGATTGTCAATTGCTCAACGATCCATATAAATTTCTGATCATTTTATAATTTTCTTAATATAAGTTATGAATTGATCTTAGAAGTCATATGTACTACTTAATTAAATACATTTATAAATATAAGAAATAATCTTTAGATTATCATAATATTCTCAGGCCTGTTGGTCTAAGGGATGTGTGGGTTGTTAATTATGTATGCCCCTCTTCGAAGAAGAGGGTGTTTATTGTTTTGCACATGTCGGTCCGTCCGTAATCCGTATGTCCGTCCACCAGATGGTTTCTGGATGATAACTCAAGAACGCTTAGGCCTAAGATCATGACACTTCAAAGGTACATTGATCATTACTCGCAGATTACCCCTGCTGATTTTGAAGTCACTAGGTCAAAGGTCAAGGTCACGGTGACCCGAAATAGTAAAATGTTTTCCGGATGATAACTCAAGAACGCTTATGCCTAGGATCATGAAACTTCATAGGTACATTGATCATGACTCGCAGATGACCCTATTGATTTTCAGGTCAAAGGTCAAGGTCACGGTGACCGGAAATAGTAAAATGGTTTCCGGATGATAACTCAAGAACGTTTTATGCCTAGGATCATGAAACTTCATAGTTGCATTGATCATGATTCGCAGATGACCCTTATTGATTCTCAGGTGAAAGGTCATGGTCACTGTGACCCGAAATAGAAAAATGTTTTCTGGATGATAACTCAAGAACGCTTATTCCTAGGATCATGAAACATGGATCATGACTCGCAGTTTACCCCTATTGATTTTCAGGTAACTAGGTCAAAGGTCACGGTGACTCAACTTAAAAAATGGTTTCCGGATTATAACTCAAGAACGCTTATGCCTAGGATCATGAAACTTCATAGGTACATTTATCATGACTCGCAGATGACCCCTATTGACTTTCAGGTCACTAGGTCAAAGGTCAAGGTCACGGTGACTTCACACAGTAAAATAGTTTCCAGATGATAACTAAAGAAAGCGTACGCCTAGGATCATGAAACTTCATTGGTACATTAATCATGACTCACAGATGGACCCCTATTGATTTTCAGGTCACTAGGTCAAAGGTCAAGGTCACAGTGCCAATCAAACGTATTCACTCAATGGCTGCCACTACAACTGACAGCCCATATGGGGGGGGGCATGCATGTTTTACAAACAGCCCTTGTTTGAGATGATTCTTTACAAAGAAAGATGCTACTACTGTATTTGTTATAAATGTGTGAAAGGCTCTTAGAAGGAACCAGAGATTATTAACTCTTTACCAAACACCAACAGGATTTTACAAGTTTATAGCTGACGACATTATTTAATTAATTATGATAAAATGAGGAATTGCTCAAGATTTCCTGTTTATTTGTTTTATTTTGCAAATAAAGTTAATTATTATTAACATGATTAAAAAAACATTATCTCGGAACAATGTATTGGTAAAAATAAATTTGTCAGAACTCTTGCATATTGGTCATCATTTTGTATCAACATACAATATGAAAAGTTGATGTGAAACAGACAATAATTACATTTCCAGGTCTAGGCATGATAATGGGTGTAGCCGGCAGCTCTGCTCAGGGAATGTCCCCGCAGATGACCCCCTGGAACCAGGGAGCTACTTCCGGGTACGCAAACGCCTGGTCCCCAGGGGTGGGAAGCGGTATGACCCCAGTGACAGCTGGATTTTCCCCGTCTTTAAGCGAGAGCGGCTACAGTCCTGGCTACAGTCCTGCCTGGTCAACACAGCCTGGCTCACCCAGCTCGCCCTCCAGCCCATATATTCCAAGCCCGAGAGGTCCTATGTCTCCAAGCTACAGCTCCACCTCGCCTTCGTACATTCCCAGCTCGCTTGCAATGTCTGGAGGCACTCCACAGAGTCCTGGGTACTCTCCCACCAGCCCCAGTTACAGTCCAACGAGCCCTGGGTATTCACCGACGTCGCCTAACTACAGTCCGACATCACCATCGTATTCACCTACAAGTCCATCATACAGTCCTTCGAGTCCATCATACAGCCCGACCAGTCCGTCATATTCCCCAACCAGCCCAAGCTACAGTCCAACAAGTCCTAGCTACTCTCCAACGTCGCCCAGTTACAGCCCTACTTCACCGAGCTACAGTCCGACAAGCCCCAGCTATTCCCCAACCAGCCCCAGTTATTCTCCCACGTCACCGAGTTACAGTCAAACCTCACCCTCCTACTCTCCCACATCCCCTAGCTACTCCCCCACGTCGCCTAGCTACAGCCCCACCAGCCCCTCTTACTCCCCCAACTCCCCGAGCTATTCCCCTACGTCGCCCAGTAACTCCCCTACTAGCCCCAATTACATCCCCAGCTCGCCCAGCTACAGCTCCTCCAGCCCTAGCTACTCCCCTTCGTCACCTGCTTACTCCCTCTCCAGTCCGAACTACAGCCCCTCTTCACCCTCATACTTCCCCTCCTCACCAAAATACAGCCCACAATCCCCTTCTACTCGCCAACAAGCCCCTCATATTCACCCTCCAGCCCCAAATATTCACCCACATCCCCGAGCTACTCCCCTGGAAACTTCAGCTACTCGCCAAGCTCCCCTCAATATCCCCCCTTATCCCCGGCGTATTCACCCTCCTCCCCTGCATACAGCCCAGGCATGGCCAGTGACCGAGGCTCCCACAAGTACTCTCCCAGCTCCCCACAGTACAGTCCGACATCCCCGACATATTCTGCCTCAAGCCCACAGTACTCGCCTGCCAGTCCAAGCTATTCTCCATCAAGTCCGCAATATTCGCCCGCTAGTCTGTCATACAGCCCATCAAGTCCACAGTACAGTCCTTCGTCCCCTGCTTACACTCCAACAACTCCGAAGTATTCCCCTACTAGCCCGAAATACAGTGCTGCAGATGATAGTGATTCAGTTTAGGCTTAGATGTTATATTTTGTAAAGAAACAAGCCATGTTTGTTTGGCATATACATGGACGTGAATGCTACAATTCAGACATATGTCTTGAATTAACAATGGCAGAAATCATTCATGTACCTTGCATATGACTTTGCCCGTTTAAGTCAGTACTGGCAAAATGTGTGTTGATAATTGATATATATATATATATATATATATATATATATATATATATATATATATGTATGTATAAATATATATATATATATATATATATATATATATATAGATATATATTCTCAATTTGTGTACAAAAAGCCCAAACAAAGCTTAATGGTGTTGGCTGTGTAAGCTATATGTGTGTACATACATATTAAGTAGAAATTTTCCTTGTAAGTGGAAGAAGAGTGTATGCAATATTTGTTATGAATGTATGTTTTGCATTAAAATCTTGTATGACTTTTAAGCTGACAATGTGACAACGACTATAAAAAATATGTTGTATTAAAACTGTAATTACAATGCGGTGTTATATTTTAGTTGTATTGTGGATCACATTTGGGGGCTGAATTTTGCATTTTTTTAATGCCGGGTCTACCAAGTATTTGTTTTTGTGAACAATAAATTACTTATTGTAAGAATCAAATATTGAAAAAGAGAGAGAAAAAGTTCATAGATTATTTTGATTTTCTTGAACACTTAATTCATCAATCTGTATTGGTGACAGTTTGTATAACTTGATAATTGAAAACATGTGTTGACTTCAGATTCATTACATCATGTTTGTTTCTCTGTATATATGTGTATAGGATATGTAATATTTTGTTTCATTGGTAACATCTCTTGAGCATACAGACATAGAGGCTCAATGCAACCATGTCTAGTGCTATCTATATAAAGTTGTCCAAAGAAAGAATTAGCACTATTTGTGAATAAACCATCTATTTAGTGTTTAAAATATATGTATTAATTATGTGTGATTTTGTCGTATGTACATTTTTATCACAATCATTGTATATATGGATCTCAAACTTAATTGTTCATTGTTGTACAAACTTGGATAATTACATTCATTTTTGCTCACAGTACATACCAAGTTCCTGTCATATTCACTGTAAAAGTTTCCTCCAAAAAGCAGGACTGTTTAATTAAACAGTGTTGGATGTGTATTAAATAATTTTGATTTGTATATATATTTATGGGTAGTAAATGCAAACCATGAGGTATGAATAACAGCATCTATCTATAAAAATAATAGTGTGATAATTTTTAATCTATCAAGAATTGACAAATATTTTGAGATGGAAATGTAAACTTTATTTTACTGTATAGCGCTCATGTTCGGGGTTACTTTTTCATTATTAATATGCAGATTTTCAACACTAATGTTGTTCTTTGTCTATGGAAAAATCTGTGCAAATCAATACATTCATTAAAATAAACATTTGTCCCATTTTTAACCAGGTTTTCCGATGGAAAATCTGGTTATTAGATTGGCGAATGTGGACGGCGGGCTGGCGGGCGGAAAAGCTTGTCCGGGCCATTACTTTGTCGTTCATTATGAGATTTTAAAATCATTTGGCACATTTGTTCACCATCATTAGATGGTATGTCGCGCGAAAGAATTATGTCGATATCTCCAAGGTCAAGGTTACAATTTGAGTTCAAAGGTCAAAAATGGCTATAAATGAGCTTGTCCGGGCCATAACTTTGTCGTTCATTGTCAGATTTTAAAATCATTTGGCACATTTGTTCACCATCATTAGACAGTGTGTCGCGCGAAAGAATTACGTCGATATCTCCAAGGTCAAGGTCACACATTGAGTTCAAAAGTAAAAAATGGCCATAAATGAGCTTGTTCGGGCCAGATCTATGTCATTCATGGTGAGATTTTAAAATCATTGGGC
This sequence comes from Dreissena polymorpha, assembly GCF_020536995.1. Lineage (NCBI taxonomy): Eukaryota > Metazoa > Mollusca > Bivalvia > Myida > Dreissenidae > Dreissena > Dreissena polymorpha. The sequence goes on from NC_068360.1 coordinate 4,483,995, forward strand.
ACAATTGTTCACCATCATGGGACGATGTGTGGCACGAAAGAATTACGTCAATAATTCCAAGGTCAAGGTCACCACGACTAAAAATATATTTATTTTGATACAGATGTGGTTAATTATAAACAATTATCAGTTAAAGGGAGACAACTAAAACTGAACTGATTAAATCAGTTCAGTTTTAGTTGTCTCCCTTTATCTGACTTTTTTCTCATTGAAAACCTTGTTTTGTGACAATTTTGTCCCTTGTCTTTACTTAACTTGAATTACCTTTAAATATTATAACTATTATGCCCCCACGAAGTTGTAGGCAACAAGCATCGCGCTTGTCCTGCCATGTGCCTGCATATAAGAACATGGACTTAAATCCTGAAGCTTATGTTTTCAACTACTGCTCAAACTTCACAGTGGAATAACCTAAGGTGATCTCATTTAAAGGACGGTAACGATATTTGCATGATTATGGACTCTGTCACTGTTCCACTCTAGATTATATTAGCTTGAAGCTTGTTTAATAAAGCCCCTTTCATTTATGAGTGAATCTTGCTTTAACTCTTACAGCTGAATAACTTTTATGTGCGGATGATCATCAAGAAAGGAATTTAAGCTGCCACACTTTTTGGCAGAAGTATGATAATTTGTCTGTTTGTCTTTCCACTATATAAGATGATCAAACACTTAAAGGGACCTTTTCACAGATTTTGTCATGAATTGAGGTTTGTCGTTAAATACTTTATATTGATAAATGTAAACGTTGGATCTAAAAAGCTCCTGTAAAAACAAAAACAAGATTAAAGAAAAAAGTAACCCTCAACTGGGCTCGAACCACTGGCCCCTGGAGTAAAATTCTAATGCTTAGACCTTTCGCCAAAACGTGCTTATACAATGAATGATGTATTTTATACTTTGTATAAGCAATCTTTGTAGTGTCACAAAATATAAAGACAACAACAAAACTCTCCAAATTATTCAATCGTTTCGCGTTGCAACGCTTTATAATTTTCAGGTTTTTAAATCGTCAAAAGATGAATAAAATGGATATTTTAGAGCATGGTAAATGTTCCGTATTACTACATATCCTCAACAATATAATAACTAAAACGAAAATGTGCGAATCTGAAAAAAAAAATGTCAATATACCAAACGTGAAAAGGCCCCTTTACGTTTATTTTTTGATGATAACACATTGTAATGAATTTGTCCGTAGTTAAGCTAGAAGTTATTGAGATTTGAACTTGAAAATTGATTTAAAGAGTTATATAACATCAAAGTTCGATTATACCTGGTAAATACAAAATATGGGGTGACAACATGTCCAGGATATTACTCAAAAGGTCAGGGTTGAAAGTGGAACCATGCGAACGACAGTAGTTAAAAATTAGACGAATCCATTGAATTTCTTTGTTAACCAACATAGACTAGTGAGAAGGGACTATGGCGGTTGGGGTGCAAACAAGTGTACATTCTTATATCGTTTCAGTGTTTAAAGGAGCGGTAATGATGCACGGATATCATTACTCAGACCTGTGTTTATATCCCGTACCGAAGAAAAACGATTTATCACGATCGACAAACCAACTCCTTGTTGACTATGAACAATCATTATTTCGCTAAAATTATTTGTAGAATACCGATACATAACGAACGATAACACGTTCTGCTGACGCTATCTACCATCTAAACGAAAAGGTTCAGTCGGTAGTTATAAATCTCACGACTTTATGTCGGAGTTGGTCAACTAAGTATCATATTTCCCTAACAACGTAAACATAAGAGATAACAAAACAGATACCTGTATTGAATTTGCGATTCAACGTACAGCTATAGTGTTTTATTTTAATATCAGTTGGTGTTAATATGTACAATTTGTCATAATAATACAGCAAGAAAATATATTTTACTCTAACTTTAATTTTTAATGTAAAAGATATTGGAAGTACTTATCAAACTAAGAAGCAGTGATTTTCAAATCGAAAGTAGAAAACTGTTTAAAAACATTTTAAAATGGCGTCTAGACGACTTCAGGATTCCAACAGAAACAATGCAGGCGACTTTATTGGAGAAAGTGCTGTGACACAATCATGTGAGCCTTGTATGAAAACCAACGTATCAAAAACTGCTACGGTGTTCTGCATTGATTGTGATGAATATTTGTGTGATGCCTGCAAAAATCCACTTACAGTATATAAATCGGGTAAGCATGACATAATCAACTTTCAGGACAAGAAATTAATGATCGACATGAAAGGAATTGACAAGTGTCATGAGCATGGCAGAGAAATAGAGTTTTTCTGCCATGATCATAATTAGCTTTGTTGCAGTTCATGCGTTCACAGAAAATGTAACCAGGTTGATGAAATAGCCAAAGTATCCGGACGAAAAGGATCCGAACTGCAAGCATTGAAACAATCGTTGATTCAATTGCAATCCGAGGCTGAGGAAATTATAGCGGATTGTAAGCGTTCGGAAACTGGTTTAAATGAGTCGATTGCAAAGATTTCTTCAGAGGTGGATAAGATGAGGGATCGTATCATGCAACTGTTTGAGAAAGCAAAGCAGAAATTGATAACTGAGGCAAACGACTTTAAAACTTCAGAGATTAAACGAATTGGTAATAAACGTGACACCTCGCTGAAACTAAAGGAAGAGGTAAATAAAGTCTTGCAGATGTGTTGTATCGTTTTAGAACGTGGAACGCCCAAGCAGCAGTATATTTATTCGGAACAAATGAAGAATAACCGGAAAACAATGGAATTAAACATAAACGATCAAATAAATATCACATGTGTATCAACAGTTACAGTATCTTTTCCAACAGAGGTTACTTCAATCCTTGAGATGGGAAGAAATTTCATAAAACTGAATTATGATGGCAACAAGACAGGTATTTTCTTTAACAATTACTTTTCATTTGTCGAATTTAAATTATGCTATTTTTACGTAGCCCAGAGAAAAAGGAGCAGTATGAAAACGGAACCATGGAGGGAATGGTTCAAAAAATTTATTAAGATTTAACTAATTTGATATTGTAATTTCTATTTATTTATTCTTGTATTGCAATTTAAAACCAGCTCCATATTATGTATTCGTGCTTTGAAATACTTATAAGTTTATTGGTTTTTAGTCACATGTCCGTTAAAACATATATCGTCTGTTATAATAGCAAACCGCTTTATGCTAAATGCTAATCGCGTATCTGGTATCTCTACATTCAAAAATGCAAATTCAATACGGAAAATTAAAATAACTTTAAAACTAACTTTTAAATATAAGCTTTGATTAAACGTAAGTCAATGATAAGCAGGATGTTGTGTTTGCTAAATTAATTAATGGTTTATGTTTCCAGGTATAATGATGTGATTTTATTGGAAAGTATGTTATGATTCTATGAAATTATTTTGGCCGTACACCACTGAACGAAACAAGGCCGCCGTTTGAAATGGCGTGTTAGCGATAATTATGTTTTTATTAAGATATTTACTTGTATACCAATACGCAACCAATAGTGTACGCATTAACATAATATAGGGGAGACCGGGGCAAAGTGGTACAATTTAAAAACTTTTTTCGATTAATACTATATGAACTCGTATGCAGTGCTAGCAACGTGTTTATCATGAACTATCATATCAAATTTAACAAGTAGTGTATGTACCAACACGATAAAATGTCGCTTTTATTGCCAATATTGTTTAATAAATCATAAGTAAATGTAACACTTTGCCCCGGACTTCGGGGCAAAGTGTTACACATCCCCGGGGTAATGTGTTACAGCGTGATGAACATGTTCTATGTAGGTCCAGTCTCATGGAATTCGTGTTTGAAATGAGTCAAAAACATTTAATACTAATACAAAAGCATTAAAATTTAATATATAAACATAAGAGGCATCAACTTTGTTCTTTACAATTATGTTTGAATCATCACCTGAACAATAGATCTATAATTTTCTTTAAGCAGTAAACTAAACCAATTAATCGAGGCGATATTCACGATTTAAAAATTCAACTGATCAATATGAAAGGAAGTACACATATTTGTATCAAACGTACAGTAATATGATATAAATAACAATGTATACTTCACAAAAGGCATTATGAAGACAGTCTTATAACCGGTATAAGATAAATACAGGAAATAAAATTCGAACTGTTCAAACCCAAAACGTTGAAATACAAAAGTTGTGTTTGAAACGGTTTAATGTCATGATTAAACCACGCAGATTTTCACAACAAACACTTAAACTAATCGTCGTCAGAATTGTCATCTGATTCACAGTTTTGACAAACAAAAACGTGTCTCTGTGATACAGCTGTGCACTCTTCGTGTGCCCAATATTTACAGGCTACACACTGGATCCATTTCTCTCTCGATCTACTGTTTGAGTATGGCTCTACACATATAAGACAATAGCAGTCTTCTTCATCAGATGAATCAATGTCATCATATTTCCTTTTAGTTGGTTTCTTTTTCTTCTGTTTAGCCTTCGTTACGGATTTTGTTTTATCGGGTCTTTTTGATGTGGGTTTGTTCTTTCTCTGTTCTCGTTTACGAAGGGCATCCTCGATTGCATTTTTCTCTGGCGTATCAGTTAGTATGACGGTTTTCGCTTTCTTGGTCCGATTTTACCCTTTCTAGGAGGAGCTTTCGGGAGTGGTCTTACATGTTCCGGTAAGGATAAAAGACTTAAGTAAAAAAATTGCTTTGTAAATAACACCAAGGCACAATGTCTTGTTTTTTAGAGCGTCAGTAACTTAATATGTTACTAGCAACATAAATAACCATAAATGGTCCTGGTCTAGTCCTGTCGTGAGCTAGTCCATGGTAACACCCTGTTGTCAGCACTCATGGGTATCTAGCAGTTTCGATCTCACGTTCAAGCTTAAGTTACTCGTCCGACGCTTGCAATGAAGACATTCAACCGAGGTGTTTATTACAAGGTGATTCACATCGGAAACTTAACTTTATTTAGGGTCGTCTCGATTCTAGAAATCTGGCGCTACCCCCACAACCCAACTAAAAAGTCTGCTGGAGCGATAAAAATATACCACACACGGCATATGCATATATTTAATGCATATATGTTTTGTCGTTCCCAAAACTTAGTTACTCCAGGAAAGGAGATAACTAACTTAGTAAGTAATGGTAAAGTCGGAAGTAGAAAGTGGGACAGTGCTTATGTTGTATTGTTTTATTTAGATATCAGTTGGTGTGCATACATTTGAAGTAGCATAATAAGAAAGAAAGAACATAACTTGGTCGACGATTTCATTTTTAAAAGTGAAAATTATTGGATGTATTTGGGCCGTGTCGCGGCAAAACCTGTATTCGTGACATCAGTTATGTCGTTGGTAAATTCTCTGTAAAGTGACGTCCACATTTTATTTAATTTGCGCGATTTCGTCATCACTGCAACATGTGGTTCTGTGTAGCTGTTTTGGACAGTTTTATATTTGTGTTAAATATGAAATGATGTGATATGGATAATGAAATAGAAGTAAGTAGTATATTTTATTATAATTGGCTATTTTGCAAAATTGGTTTGATCTAAATATTTAATAGAATATAGCGAACTAGACGTGTTTACAAATTAACCACCAGTTTAAACGTTGTTAAGATATTCAGTGAACGAAAATTTATTTACGGTATAACTTATCAAACTAAAAATTGTTATTTTTATTTGTACATGAATCGTTGTAAGAGTTTATCCCAACCTTTTATTGGAACCATGGGGTTACTACAATTTTTTTTTCCAATATTGAACCCGATCGATTCTAATTTGTTGTGCCGATCCTGAAGGCTAAACAGTTTTTATAATTCAAAGCAAAATAGTATTTGATATTTGTTAGTTTTTTTTTTCGATTTTTATTATAAACTCGACCATAGTCTCTAAATTATTATGTATCCAACTTCTTAATAGATTTAAATAGATTAATATGCAGGAAAGAATATTGCATAGAAGTTAGAAAGATTTTTGTCACTTATTATCCTTGTTTCGGTAGGAAATAGCTTGCATATCGCACATATAGATCTACATTGTCTACTTTTATTTAAGGAGTGCAAAAACAAATTTCTGTAATTTCGCGTATAGAAACACGTATCGATAATTTAATGTTTGAATAATTGGCATAGACTATATACGTTTCCAGGAACTGGACAATTTATTGTCCGACCACTTTGGGCGAACTCCATCGGCATCTCAGGTGAGCTCAAATTCCGATGATGGGACTTATATAAATTCCCCAAATGATCATTCATTTAGTGAGGACGAAAACAGTTAAGCAGCAAATAGTGTTGATTGTAGAGCCAGAAATTTCATTCACCAACATGACATTGCATGTAACAACAGTGATGAGTATGAAAGTGATGTGGACGATACATACATTGTCAGTGGTGCATGCGCCAGTGGTGACATGGACGCTGACTATGCAACTGTCAGGCAGTTTCTCGAGATCGGATGTGGTTGCAAGAGTAAGTGTACTGTTAATTTTGAAATTGGCCAGGTATACCATCATATATTGAACATGAGAGAATTGACAAAGGAAGAGAAGGATATTATTGTCATGAGTAATCTTAAGTGTGGAAATGGCCTGACTACAAAACGAGGGAAGCCAAGGAAACGTTCGATGGTTTCATACAATGCATTCCAAAAGCCAGTTTCCAAGAAAACGTTTATGCTGGTTAATGACATTGGTAGATCAGCTTTAGAAAATCTTGTAGACCATTATAAGCAGAATGGTCCATTGCCAAGAAAGCATGGAAACGTAGGAAAGAAACCACCACAAGCCGTCATTTATGATGATGTAAAACGCGTGGTTGAATTTTTGCAAAATTATGCGGACACGTATGGTATCCCCCAACCAGCAGCTCCCAGAGGAAGCGACAATACTCCTCCAATTTATCTTGACAGTGGCAAAACAAAACTAACCATTCATAAAGAGTATATAGAAAGTTGTCGCGAGGCTGGGGTTAGATCTTTGCAGCGAACTGCTTTCTGTGAAATTTGGAAAAGCTGTCTGTGTCACATTAGAATAGCTTCGCCTAGGGATGATGTATGCGCAACATGTGAAGGCCATAGAAAGAACATTATGAAGGCAATAGAAGAGAGTGAAAAGTTAGAGGCTGCCGAAAACTTCAAACAACATGTGATAAATGCCCAAAAAGAAAGAGAACTTTATAATGACTGTGTAAAGCGTGCCAAGGAAACATGCATATTAAGTTCTGATAAAAGAACAAACCACTATACTTTTGATTTTAGTCAAAATGTATCCATTCCTCACTTCTCGCGGCAAATGGGGCCAATTTATTTCATGTCCCTTCGCAAAGTACAGATTTTTGGTGTACGGATAGATGGACTGCCTAAACAGCTCAATTGTTTGATTGATGAAAGTGAAACTATGGGCATAGATGGTACCCAAACACACGGACCCAATGCTGTCATCTCGATGCTGGATATGGTGCTAGACACCCACGGGCGTGGTGAATCGACATGCTCCATCCATGCGGATAATTGTCCAGGTATTATTTTGTAAAATTATCCAGTGGTAATCAATCATATGATTCATTTAGTTATATTTGAATACATATTTCAAACATATGAGTAAATATTGAGTTCATAACAATTAAACATTATTTATATCTATGACTATATATTATATGGTAATAATTGTTTGATTTTTCTTTTAATGTAGGCGTAACAAAATGTGTAACGTTACCTTAATAACCAAGAAAAAAATATAGAAACGTTTTAGTATGTTTTTTTAGAATGTAAATATATGGTCTGCAATATTTTACAGGTCAGAACAAGAACCGCTACCTCATTGGCTATTTCACATGGCGTGTGATGACCGGTAGACATGTCGTGATAGAATACCACATGCAAATACCAGGACATGCCAGGTGTCTGGTTGACAGTGGATTTGGGCATTTAAAGAAACTTTACAGGTACCTAAACGCCGCCTTTGTTGTATGTGTAAGAATTTTAAAAAAAAGGTAAATTTTCCTTGCATGGAGTGTTTTATTTATTTAGCATGTAGAATAAGATCGAGTTTACATTTCTTCTCCTGACAATACTAGCAATCTGATCATTGAAATTCAGGAGGTCGAACATTGAGACAATGGACTCATTGACCCAGATGGTGAATATGTCCTCAGCATCCAATGAAGCAGTGAGGTATCCGGCATGGAACTGGCGGGATTGGAAAGGGTTTTTGTCCCGACTGTTTTGTCCTGTACCAGCGATAAGGTATTTACTAACGTAGGCCTATGATAATTGGTTGAAAATGTTCACACCACTGAGTAGAATTGTTAATATTTTTTTTCTGTATAACGGTTTTATACTGATGTTTAACGAAAAGTGTAAAATTCCTAAAGTGCAATACAAAGCGAAAAGAAAAACAAAACTCGGATATAACCATGCACATTGTCTTCAATTATAGTTACCAATGCAAATGAATATTATTCGCAAATGCATCATAATTTTGTGTCATATACAAACGTATTAAAATGTTTGCCAAAATAGTATTTATTTTTATTTTCAGACAATATCAGTACTTCCGCATGACGACGGAAGAGCCAGGTGTGGTCACAATGCGCACGAGAGTCGGATGTCCAGAGGTCAAGGTTACAGTGACTATGGATGGCGTCCATATTCCATACCAACAACCGCAGATTGTAGAGGCCAAAGGACTCAGCCGAAACAGACAGGAGTACTTGTACAAAGTTGTCAGGCCATATCTCAGCGATGCTTACAAGGATGCTACTTGCCCATGCCCAGAAACATCACTATAGTTATGTCGTCGCATCTATCGCATCTACGGCGAAATATTACACACATTATAATGTCAATATTTACAGGCGAATGACAAATAACTTGAAACTTATTCTTCAGTACTTTTTGAATATCCTTCAATGTCTGTTTGAATACATTGGTTTATTTATAACACATTTAAATAACACTTTTTCATATCAAATGAAATATTTGTATTCACTTCTGCTCGTTTCTATAGAATTCATGGCAAACGAAGAATTATGCATACAATATAAGCTGTACGATAAATAAATTGTGAACATGCTAAGAATAATTATAAAAATTATTAAAGATTACTCGACTCTTAATTTTTAGAAACAGCACTTTTGGGAAATAAAAATCTAACATTTCAACACAATGAAATTATTTTATTATTTTTATTATTGGATATTGTTGGTTTATGTATTAATGGTGTAATTGATAATGTTTGTTTTGATGCGTGCATTCCTATGAAAAACTAAATGATATGTTGTGAAAATATGTGAGATTAGTTTAGAAAAAAATGATTTAAACTGTATGGTTTGCTGGTCGATGTAGATATAAGTGGACTTTGTTGCTAAGCAACGTATGTTAGTTTACAGTTTAATGTTAATCACAACTATTTTTAGACCAAATAGATACCTGATAATATATTTTTAACAAAATAAATGTGTTCTTAAATGTTAAATCATGTCTTGTTTATAAGTGTGGATTTTGATGTAACATACATCTGAATGCGGTTTACTTGAAAACGTTGTTAACGTTGTTAACGTCAAAACACCTCTGCAGTGCTGTTACTAAAATAAAAATTTCTCTGTAAGTAATGGGGCTATATCTATAAATTTGGTATCATAATAACAAGCACAGAACAGTCTTTATTAATCCATAGAAAACAAAAAATGTCAAATTTTGTCACGAATACAGGTTTTGCCGCGACACGGCCCATTTATTAAACGTGCAAACCGTGGTTTTTTAAATCGAAGGTATAACACGGTTTTAACACAATTTCACAATAACTTCTAGAATATTTCGGGATTCAAACAAAGACAATGCAGGCGACTTTATTGGAGAAAGTACTGCGACACAAACATGTGAGCCTTGTATGAAAACCAACGTATCAAAAACTGGTACGGTTTTCTGCAAGGATTGTGATGAATTCTTGTGTGATACTTGCAAAAATCCACATACTGTGTATAAACCAGGTCAGCATAACATTTTCAATGGGCAGGACACTAAATCTGCGCCCGTTATAATCGACATTAAAGGAATGGACAAGTGTCACGAGCATGGACGAGACATAGAGTTTTTCTGCCAGGATCATTATAAACAGTGTTGCAGTTCATGCGTTCTCATTCACAGGAAATGTGACCAAGTGGATGAAATAGCCAAAGTATCAAGACAAACACGAACTGAGCTTCAAGCATTAGAACAATCGTTAATAAAATTGCAATCTGATGCTGAGTCTATTCAAGCGGATTGTGAGCAGTCGGAAACTGGTTTAAATGAGTCTATTGCAAAGATATCTTCAGAAGTGGATAAAATGAGAGATCGTACCATACAACTATTTGAAGACGCAAAGCTGAAATTTATTACAGAGGCAAAAAAAATTAAAACTGCGGAAACTAAGCGAATTATGAATGCACGTGATGCCTCGTCCAAAGTTAAAGACGGAATAAGTGAAATCTTGTCGATGTATTGTATCGTTTTAGAACGCGGAACATCCAGTCAACAATATATTTATTCGGAACGCATTAAGGAGAGACGTAAAACAAAGGAATCAAACGCACATAACCAAAGAAAGGTTAAAGTTGCATCCACAGTTACAGTGTCTTTTTCAAAAGAGCTGACTTCATTCCTTGAGGTGGGGAGCAATTTCATACACCTGAATTATGATGGCAATCAGACAGGTTATTTAATAAAGAATTTATTTACATTCGGTCGAATATAAATCGCTAATTTGGGTCATTATTAATTAACTATATAATATTAGACGAGAATGTGTTCGATTTGTTCGCCCCATACAAGTTGAGCATCGCCAATACACATTTAAAAACACTATTTGTTTTCTAAAATTAATGTGAGTTATTATTTCCTTGATAATTTGATTTTCTTACGTCTGCGTGTTCTTCTATTTACATACCGTAGGCGAGAAAACGCGGGCAATATGGGCAACGTTGAAAATGCAGACAATATTAACAAAGAAGGAAAATGCATAATGGATACCGATGTCATAAAATGGATTTAAATCATTAGTAAAAAAAATGATTCGATTTCCTGCACGTGTAAATCTTATATTGTATTCACAATATTAGTATATAACATGGATTTTACCGATAGTTTTGAAAATAAAATATAAAAAAACGGTAAAAGTCCGCGTGTAATATTAAACGCGTGTAATGCTTCGTTTTTCGTGTGGAAATGGCGTATAAAATTTAAAAATAGAAAACATAAATATATTTTTTAGTTTTTATTCAAAATGGAACATTTTTCAAATCTTAAATACCGGTTAATCTTCTATAACCACATAATCATTTTTTGCATATGGTCCTTATTTAATTAGCGAGCATTCATTGATGGATCACTGTTAATTTGCAATTAAAGTAAATTACTATGATTAAATAGTATTTGTGTTGTTTTCGCAAATAAAACACGTTAAACAAACAAATATTTGCCAACATTAAGTTGACTTATTATTTTCTGTCTAATTTCACGTCAAGGTCACACATCAAAGGTCTCACATACGTAGAAATATTTATTATTTAGCAATTATTTTACTATGCAGCAGTGGATTATGTAATAACCTCCCATAATTCTTCTCCTTCTTCTTCCTTGCTGTGTGTCATATGTAAGATTCATGTCTAGGGTTAAGTTCAAGGTTCATGTCTAGGGTTAAGATCAACGTCACACAATAATTATACTTCATTTAAGGTCATGCGATTCACATCAAAGGTCAAGGTTACACAAATGCTTCATGTAATGTCGTACGCTAAACCCCTAAACTGACCATCATTTTTTCCAGAATGATGATAACATCTTTGTACTTAGAAAGTACAGGTTAGAGAGTTTGCGCTCCAACAATGGAGAGCATATAGTCACCTACTTTTCTGTCCTACCTTCTCTCATAATTTTATTTGGAGGGGGATATTGTTCTGGCGTTGTCCAATCGTCCTGTTATCTGGATGAGATTGTTCTGTCTTTGTCCATCCGTCCAGAAAACTTTTGTGTCCAGACATGAATCTTACATATGACACACAGCAAGGAAGAAGAAGGAGAAGAATTATGGGAGGTTATTACATAATCCACTGCTGCATAGTAAAATAATTGCTAAATAATAAATTTTTGTACTTCAAACGAAGAATTCGAAACTTATTAAACAAACTGATGTAATTTTAACTCTGACAGCCTTACGATAAAATATATAAAAACACATATTATTTTATTTAACATTTTATCCACGGAACATATTAATGCCTCTTTAGAGGTCCCTGCTCTAATTGAGAAACCATAGCTTCCACATCGTCAAGTTAGTTCTCGATTCGTTTTATCATGGGATGCAACCTCTACATATTTCTTTATTGGGAATGTGTAAAACTTTCGAAAAAATCATATCCTTTCATCTGATCTTTAGGCAAACGTTTTTACCTTTTTAGCATATCTGACTTTACGAAAGTAAGCGACAATTAATGTGTTGTTTGCGTCCTTATATTGATGTTGACATTGGTCCATTTACAGTTTGTTTTCGGCGAAGCTGTTTTAACCCAGCTTTTCGCTAAAAATGACCTTTACATAACGCTAAGTGACTCAAATGAATACATTATAATATTTTCATTGGCTGGTTTGAGCATAATCCCCCAAAACATTGGCCACATCACCGCGTCTTTGTAGTATTGGATGAAACACTGCTCAGTGAATGGAAATGCGGAATGCTCTATGCGTATTCATACGAAACATAGACACACATGTTTGTCATAGTAACACTTACCCGTCAACAGTAAAATCCCCTAGACTCAACGTGTATTTGTCTTCTATTGTGATACAAAACAACCGAAATAGAAAAGTGTCCATGATAGAATGGAAATCGTTTAATTATCTAGCCACACACGCGTTCAGTATGTCTAAAAATCTTTCCTGATGTCAGAAAAGGCTACAAACATTTGTCAGTTCTCTATAAATAACACGGTGTGACTTAAATTTACCATCGGAAAGTATCGTAGTTTGATGTTCCATTTTTAAGACGTAATGAGATATTTAAAGACCGTCGTCATGTGAAAATGGGTCTTATGCACAGTATTGTCAGAATACGCATACTGAGGAGGATGCTCAGGAGATAATACTAAACTTTTCATGACTTTTATAGCGGAAAGCGTAGCCCCTGACCAGACTTCGTAAGTGCGTAAGGTCGGCTTAAGCTTCGATGACCGCATATGCCATAAGACCAGTATTCGCATAACGCGATTCATCAATGTTATGTAAATGTGCGGAAAGAAAACTGCATCTTGATTAATTATCAACACACCATATGTTTCGCTGACGAAGAAATGAACTTATAAAAAGACATGTGAGAACACATGATTTGATCTCACGTAGTAAAAATTGTATCTATGAACACTATAATGTAATTTGATATACGTCCGCTTCAGAACAAACATTTCATGCGGTGGATAAACGACTAAAAAGTTACCATAAAATACAACAATATGTAAACCTTTGTTTTTAATGTATTAACTAAGAAACTTAAATGTTCTACCTTTTTTTCAGGATACACGCCGAATATCTTGTTTTAAAGATATTTCTTGTTTGTATTTCGAAGTTAATTAGGTCCTACGCGCATGAATCTGCATTTTTTACGGTGACATAATATCTACAAGCACATTGTCTCCTTGGTACAACCGCTGATATAATCCACCTTACACAACCCTGCTGGTTCAGAATGGAAGACAATCCACAACGGTGAAAAAGTCCCACCTTGACTGGTTAAGTCCTCGATAATAAGGCTTTGATTATTAGGTGTAAAAGTTTGTCCGAGTTTATGGAAACGCACGCGTTTTAATTTTGCGTTCAAATAGTTGTCCTAGTTAACAAATTATTGCGGAGTTTAAAACTATAAGTAAATAGCAAAATTATAAATGTGATTGGACGCATTTTTGCTCTTGCTGACTTAAATGTTGCAGTTTAAAGAGTATTAACAAAAAGACATGATTATACCATATTTTACTGCAATATTCGTATAATAACAATTATAATTGGCCTTATTTAAGATGACCATAACTCCAGTTTACAATACAATACGTACCGGTGTATGGCGGCACCTGAAAGATGGGAGATGGCACCTTAAAGTTTGTTCTGAACAGGAACCAACCCAAAAATTACAAAGGGGATTATTGGAAATTGGGAATTCGTTTTAAGTATGGGACTATTGATCGCGTAACACACGTTTAAAGTAACTTTAAATAACAAAACTTCTTATAAAAATGGTTTAAATAGTTTATTTTATTTTACATGATTTATAATACAAAATGATATAATAAAATCGATTATAGACCATATAAAGTCGTACGTGTGATTGTTAAAAATGCTATGCAATTTATTTAAAGGAAGCTAACAAGCAAGTCTGAATGGTACTGTATTAAACTGATATATTACAAATGTTTCCACACCAGATAAGTTATTGTATGTATGATATTTGGGGAAAAAAATCACAAATAACAGAATAGAACAGAGAGTTTATTAAAGGTATCTTTTCACAGATTTTGGTTTGTATTGAAGTTTGCCATTACATGGTTAAAATTGATAAATTAAAACATTGGAACTAAATAGCTAAAGTAAAAAATGAATAAAATTAAAGAAAGAAAAAAATTAATCCAGGCTCAAATTCACTCGAACCAATGACCCTTGGAGTAAAGTCTAACATTTAAACCACCCTCCATCCGTTCTCACATAGTCTGTGGTGTATTTTGTATTTTATATCAGGAGTCCTTGTAATGTCACGGAAATCGATAACAACAGTACTTTCATAATTATTAAATAATTTCGCGTTTGTAACGCTTTATACTTTATGTTTTTAAATCGTCAGAAGATGCATATTATGGATATTTTAGAGCTTGGCATATGTTCAGTATCAGTGTTTTTTTCGCAAATATCATAACTACTACGAAAATTTGCAAATCTACAACCATTTTTTAATAGTGTTAATTAATCAAAATGTAAAATGGCACCTTTAAGACTTATACATATGTTAACTGTCTTTAATGCGTATAATTTTAAATAAAGTAACATTCCCTGTCAATATATTTTTTTTACCAAATTGTAATATAATATATGTACATGTATAGTGTTGTTAATTCAATTAAATTTTGAAGCAAAATAAGAAAACAACCACGATTGGATGAGGAGAAACATAATCTCTTTAAAGGCAGTCAGGATATATCATACAATTTTGATGAACAAACATTCTAAATCCAATATGTCAAAAAAGCCGGGAAAGAATAACATTTCCAGTGTGTCTCTTCTGTCTGCCAATAACCTTATGTACTTTTTTCGTTCGACTGTAAATTACACTATGAAAACTATTAATTTCAGCTGTTTTTTTTCTCCAAATTATTAAGCAAAGTGATGATCTTTAATTAATAATTATTTCTTGTTTGAATTGTAAATTCAATAATGATAGTATTTGAATTAAGTTTTGCTGTGTTACAATGACAATAAAAAATTAACTATTATTGAATTTGTCATTCATTGTAGTTATTACTTTATATAATTTCTCACTGATGAAAACTAAAGGAAAGAAATTGGCTAATTTTAATCGTGAATTAAAATGTTTAATTTATGACGCAAGTTTATTTTGTTTACAAGTTGTCACTATACCTTTCTAAAAATAGATCACTGGGCGATGTTAACTGTCTACTTTTTTATGATTGGTCGAATTGCTAACTCGAGCGCACTGGTTTTCGAAAAATAGTTCATGCTTGTTTTTTGTAAGCGTTGAACACACAGCGTTAAACATTTTGAATTTCCCAGTCCCACCCTCCCAAATAAAAGTAGTTTTGTGTAAATCATTTTATATAATATGTCATTGTGAGATAAGAGAATTGATAATTTGTTATTGCTTGTTAACTTGCTTTGTGTCTATGTTTGTATAGTGCTTTGCAATTTTAACATGAATTGTTTATTTACTTACTTACTATTTACTTACTTAAAATATTTCAGCTTGAATTGATATAAACATATTGCATAATGCTTGTATTATGCTTTGAATGCTTTTGCATGAATATTCTATGAATTATTACATGTGACTTATAATTGTCTTAAATGATTTTGTATGTATGATCAAATTATCTATTTGATTAGTATTATTTCTTGTTTTAATTGTAAATTCAATAATGATAGTATTTGAATTAATTTTCGCTGTGTTACAAGCACAATAAAAATTTAACTATTATTGAATTTGTCATTCATTGTAGTTATTACTTTATATAATTTCTAACTGATAAAAACTTGAGGAAAGAAACTTGGTCAAAGTTCAACTTCGATTTACATTGATCTGTGTAAAACGACATTAAACATTTTAACGTAGATGAAAAAGGTATATGTTTTCACGGTGTCTCTTAATTTTTGGACATGTATTTTGGGGAATATTTGTGTGTTTCGAACACGATTTTGTATGTGTCCAAAACGTATAGTAACTACGGTATGTAGAAATTTCTTCAGTATTAAATACATCGCTTGCATATCATGAATTACATGTTGTGCTCTTTACCCAATACATAAAGTACGTCTGACATAAAAAAAAAATCACGTAAGCTTAGCTGTTATAAATAATTCATTCAACCACCGTGAAAGACAACTCAGTAAAAGCCGATTTTTGTCCCAGATTCCCTCCCTTAGATAGAAATATTCCATTGTATTAAACATGACCTTAGCCTTTTATGAAATTATGAGTTAGACTGTTCAGGTTATTGACCTAAGGCTTAGGTCAATAACCTGCACAGTCCAACTCATAAATATTCTACATCATTGAATAATGTTGAATGGACATTATACGGATGTCAGCATTTTATTTATCAGTGATACGTAATTTATACATCTGTAATTAAATCGGAATGTAGTGAAATGTGTTCTTGACTAGACGTTGAACTACCTTATTAATGTCTGATGAACTTTAACGTGTAATTTGGATCTATATCTGAAGGTAGAGAAAATCTGAATATTTTTTTTTTTTAGTTTCAATACTTACAATAAAAATATGTTGTTTTACATTGGATGCACTCGTACAAATTGAAACCGTGGGAAATCCGTTCATAATTAATAACATACCAATATGATGTGTTTTCTTGGACCTATTTAAAAGTAACTTTTACATGTAAGATGTAGTGGATTAGAACAATAAAAAAAGTAGGTGGTTTAATGTATAGTGTAAAGGAACTTAAAATTACATAATGTTTGTTGGTTATACTTATCTGGGTGCAGAGGTATATTATGTTACTCGATGTTTATATGTAAACAAACTCACGTTTTTTGTCTGAGCCATTTTATCAACTCATAAGAAAGCAGACATAGACTATAAAAATCAAAATATACTATTGTAGAATAGTAAATTACATTTGTATGCCCTCAGCATCTACTGATACGGGTAGAGCATAAAGCAATGTGCCTGTCGTTCGTTCATTCGTTCTTCCGTTCGTTAGAGGTTAACCCAAAATGACACAGTATAGTGATTGTAAAGTATAATAAATGCTGCCCACAAAACCGCAACACTTGCATGAATGTTGTCTTTTAACAATTTCAACACATGCAAATCGTGTACATTGACAACAACTTACTTTTATATGTAGACTAATTAAGACGGTCCAAATTCTTGGTTTACCCAAATGTATATGATTCGTTCAACATTGGTAATGCTTCTGACAAAGCTTAGATACTTTCATGGACTATGTCTTTCAACACTTAAAATTCACTTATATCACCCTATTTTATCGTGCCCTTGACATTGCTCTACTATTGCACTTACACTCATTCAGGTCAAAAATGTTGGTTGAGCCACAATGACACGTTTCATTAAACATCCTTTTCGCTTGCATAACCCATTTATGCCTAGCGTCTAGAAAAAAGGCCTTGGCAAACAGTGTAGACCTAGATGAGATGCCGCATGATGCCAGTGTTTTTTATGGCAATTTCGGGGCCGATTAAATAAACCTGAATACAGTATATGATTATCTTAATAGTCTAAATTACTATTATAATTTCTCTTTGCTGTAACGTTTTCAGGTGCAGTTAAGCAGACGGTATTTAAATAAATACCGTCTACGAATAATCATGAAATGAAACACCTTAGGAAAACTTGTTAACAGCGTCAAAGCTGTAAGTTATTCAACAGAACGATAGCACTTAAATAGTTACAGCATTATCATGTAAAACAATGATAAACACACGGTATTTTTCACACCTTTATTCGCATCAAGCAATACGTTATCGCACTTGTTTTGTCAAATGTCTCAGAATGGATTAACCATTAATCTAGTATAATAGAGTAATAATTC
This sequence comes from Dreissena polymorpha, assembly GCF_020536995.1. NCBI lineage: Eukaryota > Metazoa > Mollusca > Bivalvia > Myida > Dreissenidae > Dreissena > Dreissena polymorpha. Next base: position 4,502,313 of record NC_068360.1, read on the forward strand.
AAACAATGCGAGGGTCTTCGCATAACTTGAATTTTATGAAAACATTTAAAAAAGAAATTGACACTTGGGGGGAAAAGGGACCAAAGACCCACCCGGGTTATATTAGATTCTGCGTTATAATGGAGCACGTTATATTGAATGTACAGTGTGCTTACAAAGAAATGGGAGATGCTGCGACAGAACGGAAGCCCTTGTTATCGAAGTCGTCTGTAGGAGCAACCGGGCCACCACATGATAGATATACTAGTGAGCTTGCAAGTGTATACCATCAAGTGAAAGAGAAACTAATAACGAACAGAAATAGACACAACTCAATATCAAGTAATATCTCATCAAACGAATCAAGTCCGCTGTTGTGCGGTGCCGACAAAGACAGTGACGTTGGTTACAAACATTACATTACATACGGCGGTATATGTTCAGGCGTATCCGGAGTTTGGGGTTGCGATTCCCAAGTTGCCGTTTCCAGTTTGGAACCATCGATTAATGCGATAGAAGAAAGACCCGATGATGACGAAATCGTGGAGAATACAGACGTTTTGACGTGTTCACCAAATACACAGCTTTACAGATATGGTCTACTTGTGTTCTTGTGTATTGCAGGTTTATGTAAGTATGAAACCAATACTCGTTTGTGTGTTTTGTACATTGCCATAATCAATTGAGAAATGTTTTCTCCGTGAAGTTAGTGTATTACAAGATTTACGTTTAATGTGTATTTTATTTGTGAAATACTACACTCTGTATATAACGATTCAAGTTATATATAATTGTGTATTGTAGTAAGCTAACCTGGGAGTGAAGTGCTCGTTAGCCATTGGTTTAGGGTATAAACTTTCAGGCGTCGCCCGTGGTGCGTACTCGTCTTCACTTTAGGGCCGTTATCGCAATAGAGACTTTCCTTTTCTATATTAAATTTTATCCAAACCTATACAATTGATTATAACCATCAAATCTTGATTGGGATTATTTTCGGACCATGAAGCCAGTGTTACTAGAGCTACTGCACTTTTTACATGCGCATTTTTAATATGAGATTATATTTTAAGTTTTTTCCCCGTTTATTTATAAGAAAAAGGAACGAATATCATTATTGACAATAGCAATCTTTTATGTAGTATTCACCAGCCCTACGCAAGCAAGATTTGAACTAGAACCGCCAGAGTTATTGTTAAAACGTAGAAAAGGACATTATACAAGATGGAGAATGTTTTCATCAAATCTTCACCACCCTTGCACAGTTTGTCCAGGACAATATAAAGTTTATGATTTACCCAGGTCCTGCTAATATAAATCCCATACTAGGACAATAATTTGAAGGCTAACCCAGGTCCTGCTAATATAAATCCCATAATATGACAATGAGTTGAAGGCTTACCCAGGTCCTGCTAATATAAATCCCATACTATGACAATAAGTTGAAGGCTAACCCAGGTCCTACTAATATAAATCCCATACTATGACAATAAGTTGAAGGCTTACCCAGGTTCTGCTAATATAAATCCCATACTATGACAATAAGTTGAAGGCTTACCCAGGTCCTGCTAATATAAATCCCATACTATGACAATAAGTTGAAGGCTAACCCAGGTCCTGCTAATATAAATCCCATACTATGACAATAAGTTGAAGGCTTACCCAGGTTCTGCTAATATAAATCCCATACTATGACAATAAGTTGAAGGCTTACCCAGGTCCTGCTAATATAAATCCCATACTATGACAATAAGTTGAAGGCTTACCCAGGTCCTGCTTATATAAATCCCATACTATGACAATGAGTTGGAGGCTAACCCAGGTCCTGCTAATATAAATCCCATACTATGACAAAAGGTTGGATGCTTACCCAGGTCCTGCTAATATAAATCCCATACTATGACAATAAGTTGGAGGCTTACCCAGGTCCTGCTAATATAAATCCCATACTATGACAATAAGTTGAAGGCTAACCCAGGTCCTGCTAATATAAATCCCATACTATGACAATAAGTTGAAGGCTTACCCAGGCCCTACCAATATAAATCCCATACTATGACAATAAGTTGGAGGCTTACCCAGGTCCTGCTAATATAAATCCTATACTATGACAATGAGTTGAAGGCTAACCCAGGTCCTGCTAATATAAATCCCATACTATGACAATAAGTTGAAGGCTTACCCAGGTCCTGCTAATATAAATCCCATACTATGACAATAGGTTGAAGGCTTACCCAGGTCCTGCTAATATAAATCCCATACTATGACAATAAGTTGAAGGCTTACCCAGGTCCTGCTAATATAAATCCCATACTATGACAATAAGTTGGAGGCTAACCCAGGCCCTACCAAAATAAATCCCATACTATGACAAAAATTTGAAGGCTAACCCAGGTCCTGCTAATATAAATCCCATACTATGACAATAAGTTGAAGACTTACTCAGGTCCTGCTAATATAAATCCCATACTATGACAATAAGTTGAAGGCTAACCCAGGTCCTGCTAATATAAATCCCATACTATGACAATAAGTTGAAGGCTTACCCAGGTCCTGCTTATATAAATCCCATACTATGACAATAAGTTGAAGGCTTACCCAAGTCCTGCTAATATAAATCCCATACTATGACAATAAGTTGAAGGCTAACCCAGGTCCTGCTAATATAAATCCAATACTATGACAATAAGTTGAAGGCTTACCCAGGTCCTACCAATATAAATCCCATAATATGACAATACGTTGAAGGCTTACCCAGGTCCTGCTAATATAAATCCCATACTATGACAATAAGTTGAAGGCTTACCCAGGCCCTACCAATATAAATCCCATACTATGACAATAAGTTGGAGGCTTACCCAGGTCCTGCTAATATAAATCCCATACTATGACAATAAGTTGAAGGCTTACCCAGGCCCTACCAATATAAATCCCATACTATGACAATAAGTTGGAGGCTTACCCAGGTCCTGCTAATATAAATCCTATACTATGACAATGAGTTGAAGGCTAACCCAGGTCCTGCTAATATAAATCCCATACTATGACAATAAGTTGAAGGCTTACCCAGGTCCTGCTAATATAAATCCCATACTATGACAATAGGTTGAAGGCTTACCCAGGTCCTGCTAATATAAATCCCATACTATGACAATAAGTTGAAGGCTTACCCAGGTCCTGCTAATATAAATCCCATACTATGACAATAAGTTGGAGGCTAACCCAGGCCCTACCAATATAAATCCCATACTAGGACAATAATTTGAAGGCTAACCCAGGTCCTGCTAATATAAATCCCATACTATGACAATAGGTTGGAGGCTTACCCAGGTCCTGCTAATATAAATCCTATACTATGACAATAAGTTGAAGGCTAACCCAGGTCCTACTAATATAAATCCCATACTATGACAATAAGTTGAAGGCTTACCCAGGTTCTGCTAATATAAATCCCATACTATGACAATAAGTTGAAGGCTTACCCAGGTCCTGCTAATATAAATCCCATACTATGACAATAAGTTGAAGGCTAACCCAGGTCCTGCTAATATAAATCCCATACTATGACAATAAGTTGAAGGCTTACCCAGGTTCTGCTAATATAAATCCCATACTATGACAATAAGTTGAAGGCTTACCCAGGTCCTGCTAATATAAATCCCATACTATGACAATAAGTTGAAGGCTTACCCAGGTCCTGCTTATATAAATCCCATACTATGACAATGAGTTGGAGGCTAACCCAGGTCCTGCTAATATAAATCCCATACTATGACAAAAGGTTGGATGCTTACCCAGGTCCTGCTAATATAAATCCCATACTATGACAATAAGTTGGAGGCTTACCCAGGTCCTGCTAATATAAATCCCATACTATGACAATAAGTTGAAGGCTAACCCAGGTCCTGCTAATATAAATCCCATACTATGACAATAAGTTGAAGGCTTACCCAGGCCCTACCAATATAAATCCCATACTATGACAATAAGTTGGAGGCTTACCCAGGTCCTGCTAATATAAATCCTATACTATGACAATGAGTTGAAGGCTAACCCAGGTCCTGCTAATATAAATCCCATACTATGACAATAAGTTGAAGGCTTACCCAGGTCCTGCTAATATAAATCCCATACTATGACAATAGGTTGAAGGCTTACCCAGGTCCTGCTAATATAAATCCCATACTATGACAATAAGTTGAAGGCTTACCCAGGTCCTGCTTATATAAATCCCATACTATGACAATAAGTTGGAGGCTAACCCAGGCCCTACCAATATAAATCCCATACTATGACAAAAATTTGAAGGCTAACCCAGGTCCTGCTAATATAAATCCCATACTATGACAATAAGTTGAAGGCTTACCCAAGTCCTGCTAATATAAATCCCATACTATGACAATAAGTTGAAGGCTAACCCAGGTCCTGCTAATATAAATCCCATACTATGACAATAAGTTGAAGGCTTACCCAGGTCCTACCAATATAAATCCCATAATATGACAATAAGTTGAAGGCTTACCCAGGTCCTGCTAATATAAATCCCATACTATGACAATAAGTTGAAGGCTTACCCAGGCCCTACCAATATAAATCCCATACTATGACAATAAGTTGGAGGCTTACCCAGGTCCTGCTAATATAAATCCCATACTATGACAATAAGTTGAAGGCTTACCCAGGCCCTACCAATATAAATCCCATACTATGACAATAAGTTGGAGGCTTACCCAGGTCCTGCTAATATAAATCCTATACTATGACAATGAGTTGAAGGCTAACCCAGGTCCTGCTAATATAAATCCCATACTATGACAATAAGTTGAAGGCTTACCCAGGTCCTGCTAATATAAATCCCATACTATGACAATAGGTTGAAGGCTTACCCAGGTCCTGCTAATATAAATCCCATACTATGACAATAAGTTGAAGGCTTACCCAGGTCCTGCTAATATAAATCCCATACTATGACAATAAGTTGGAGGCTAACCCAGGCCCTACCAATATAAATCCCATACTATGACAAAAATTTGAAGGCTAACTCAGGTCCTGCTAATATAAATCCCATACTATGACAATAAGTTGAAGGCTTACCCAAGTCCTGCTAATATAAATCCCATACTATGACAAAAATTTGAAGGCTTACCCAGGTCCTGCTAATATACATCCCATACTATGACAATAAGTTGAAGGCTAACCCAGGTCCTGCTAATATAAATCCCATACTATGACAATAAGTTGAAGGCTTACCCAGGTCCTGCTAATATAAATCCCATACTATGACAATAAGTTGAAGGCTTACCCAAGTCCTGCTAATATACATCCCATACTATGACAATAAGTTGAAGGCTTACCCAGGTCCTGCTAATATAAATCCCATACTATGACAATAAGTTGGAGGCTAACCCAGGCCCTACCAATATAAATCCCATACTATGACAATAGGTTGAAGGCTAACCCAGGTCCTGCTAATATAAATCCCATACTATGACAATAAGTTGAAGGCTTACCCAGGTCCTGCTAATATAAATCCCATACTATGACAATGAGTTGAAGGCTTACCCAAGTCCTGCTAATATACATCCCATACTATGACAATAAGTTGAAGGCTAACCCAGGTCCTACCAATATAAATCCCATACTATGACAATAAGTTGAAGGCTTACCCAGGTCCTACCAATATAAATCCCATACTATGACAATAAGTTGAAGGCTAACCCAGGTCCTGCTAATATAAATCCCATACTATGACAATAGGTTGGATGCTTACCAAGGTCCTGCTAATATAAATCCCATACTATGACAATAAGTTGGAGGCTAACCCAGGCCCTACCAATATAAATCCCATACTAGGACAATAAGTTGAAGGCTAACTCAGGTCCTGCTAATATAAATCCCATACTATGACAATAAGTTGGAGGCTAACCCAGGTCCTGCTAATATAAATCCCATACTATGACAATATGTTGGATGCTTACCCAGGTCCTGCTAATATAAATCCCATACTATGACAATAAGTTGGAGGCTAACCCAGGCCCTACCAATATAAATCCCATACTAGGACAATAAGTTGAAGGCTAACTCAGGTCCTGCTAATATAAATCCCATACTATGACAATAAGTTGAAGGCTAACCCAGGTCCTGCTAATATAAATCCCATACTATGACAATAAGTTGGAGGCTTACCCAGGTCCTGCTAATATAAATCCCATACTATGACAATAAGTTGGAGGCTAACCCAGGCCCTACCAATATAAATCCCATACTATGACAATAAGTTGGAGGCTAACCCAGGCCCTACCAATATAAATCCCATACTAGGACAATAAGTTGAAGGCTAACTCAGGTCCTGCTAATATAAATCCCATACTATGACAATAAGTTGGAGGCTAACCCAGGTCCTGCTAATATAAATCCCATACTATGACAATAAGTTGGAGGCTAACCCAGGCCCTACCAATATAAATCCCATACTAGGACAATAAGTTGAAGGCTAACTCAGGTCCTGCTAATATAAATCCCATACTATGACAATAAGTTGAAGGCTTACCCAGGTCCTGCTAATATAAATCCCATACTATGACAATAAGTTGAAGGCTTACCCAGGTCCTGCTAATTTAAATCCCATACTAGGACAATAAGTTGTAGGCTAACCCAGGTCCTGCTAATATAAATCCCATACTATGACAATAAGTTGAAGGCTTACCCAGGTCCTACCAATATAAATCCCATACTATGACAATAAGTTGAAGGCTTACCCAGGTCCTGCTAATATAAATCCCATACTATGACAATGAGTTGAAGGCTTACCCAGGTCCTGCTAATATAAATCCCATACTATGACAATGAGTTGAAGGCTTACCCAGGTCCTGCTAATATAAATCCCATACTATGACAATAAGTTGAAGGCTTACCCAGGTCCTGCTAATTTAAATCCCATACTAGGACAATAAGTTGAAGGCTTACTCAGGTCCTGCTAATATAAATCCCATACTATGACAATGAGTTGAAGGCTTACCAAGGTCCTGCTTATATAAATCCCATACTATGACAATAAGTTGAAGGCTTACCCAGGTCCTGCTAATATAAATCCCATACTATGACAATGAGTTGGAGGCTTACTCAGGTCCTGTCAATATAAATCCCATACTATGACAATAAGTTGAAGGCTAACCCAGGTCCTGCTAATATAAATCCCTTACTATGACAATAGGTTGAAGGCTTACCCAGGTCCTGCTAATATAAATCCCATACTATGACAATGTGTTGAAGGCTTACCCAGGTCCTGCTAATATAAATCCCTTACTATGACAATAGGTTGAAGGCTTACCCAGGTCCTGCTAATATAAATCCCTTACTATGACAATAGGTTGAAGACTTACCCAAGTCCTGCTAATATAAATCCCATACTATGACAATAAGTTGAAGGCTTACCCAGGTCCTGCTTATATAAATCCCATATTATGACAATAAGTTGAAGGCTTACCCAGGTCCTGCTAATATAAATCCCATACTATGACAATGAGTTGAAGGCTTACCCAGGTCCTGCTTATATAAATTCCATACTATGACAATGAGTTGAAGGCTTACCCAGGTCCTGCTAATATAAATCCCATACTATGACAATGAGTTGAAGGCTTACCCAGGCCCTGCTTATATAAATTCCATACTATGACAATACGTTGAAGGCTAACCCAGGTCCTGCTAATATAAATCCCTTACTATGACAATAAGTTGAAGGCTTACCCAGGTCCTGCTAATATAAATCCCATACTATGACAATGAGTTGAAGGCTTACCCAGGTCCTGCTAATATAAATCCCATACTATGACAATGAGTTGAAGGCTTACCCAGGTCCTGCTAATATAAATCCAATACTATGACAATAAGTTGAAGGCTTACCCAGGTCCTGCTTATATAAATTCCATACTATGACAATAAGTTGAAGGCTTACCCAGGTCCTGCTAATATAAATCCCATACTATGACAAAAGGTTGGATGCTTAACCAGGTCCTGCCAATATAAATCCCATACTATGACAATAAGTTGAAGGCTAACTCACGTCCTGCTAATATAAATCCCATACTATGACAATAAGTCGAAGGCTTACCCAGGCCCTACCAATATAAATCCCATACTATGACAATAAATTGAAGGCTAACCCAGGCCCTACCAATATAAATCCCATACTATGACAATAAGTTGAAGGCTAACCCAGGCCCTACCAATATAAATCCCATACTATGACAATAAGTTGAAGGCTAACCCAGGCCCTACCAATATAAATCCCATACTATGACAATAAGTTGAAGGCTAACTCAGGTCCTGCTTATATAAATCCCATACTATGACAATGAGTTGGAGGCTAACCCAGGCCCTACCAATATAAATCCCATACTATGGCAATAAGTTGAAGGCTAACTCAGGTCCTGCTAATATAAATCCCATACTATGACAATAAGTTGAAGGCTAACTTAGGTCCTGCTAATATAAATCCCATACTATGACAATAAGTTGAAGGCTTACCCAGGTCCTGCTAATATAAATCCCATACTATGACAATGAGTTGGAGGCTAACCCAGGTCCTGCTAATATAAATCCCATACTATGACAATAAGTTGAAGGCTAACCCTGGTCCTACCAATATAAATCCCATACTATGACAATAAGTTGAAGGCTTACCCAGGTCCTGCTAATATAAATCCCATACTTTGACAATGAGTTGTAGGCTTACCCAGGTCCTACCAATATAAATTCCATACTATGACAATAAGTTGAAGACTTACCCAGGTCCTGCTAATATAAATCCCATACTATGACAATGAGTTGTAGGCTTACTCAGGTCCTGTCCATATAAATCCCATACTATGACAATGAGTTGTAGGCTTACCCTGGTCCTACCAATATAAATCCCATACTATGACAATAAGTTGAAGGCTTACCCAGGTCCTGCCAATATAAATCCCATACTATGACAATGAGTTGAAGGCTTACCCAGGTCCTGCTAATATAAATCCCATACTATGACAATAGGTTGAAGGCTTACCCAGGTCCTGTCAATATAAATCCCATACTATGACAATAAGTTGAAGGCTTACCCAGGTCCTGCTAATATAAATCCGTTACTATGACAATAAGTTAAAGGCTTACCCAGGTCCTGCTAATATAAATACCATACTATGACAATAGGTTGAAGGCTTACCCAGGTCCTGTCAATATAAATCCCATACTATGACAATAAGTTGAAGGCTTACCCAGGTCCTGCTAATATAAATCCCATACTATGACAATGAGTTGAAGGCTTACCCAGGTCCTGCTAATATAAATCCCATACTATGACAATAAGTTGGAGGCTTACCCAGGTCCTGCTAATATAAATCCCATACTATGACAATAAGTTGAAGGCTTACTCAGGTCCTGCTAATATAAATCCCATACTATGACAATGAGTTGAAGGCTAACCTAGGTCCTGCTAATATAAAGCCCATACTATGACAATAGGTTGAAGGCTTACCCAAGTCCTGCTAATATACATCCCAAACAACCCATAGTTTGAGTCGTGTTTTGAGAAAACTGGACATAATGCATGTGCGTAAAGTGTCGTCCCAGATAAGCCTGTGCAGTCCGCACAGGCTAATCAGGGACGACATTTTCCGCCTAAATTGGATTTATGCTAAGAAGCAACTTCATTTAAACGAAAAATGTCATAAAAGCGGAAAGTGTCATCCCTGATTAGCCTGTGCGGACTGCACAGGCTAATCTGGGACGACACTTTACGCACATGCATTAAGACCAGTTTTCTCAGAACGCGACTCATTTTAACAGAACAACTTCCAACCCCTATGCATATTGAGAAGTGTGCTAAAGATACGTTCAGGTATTGTAATGATCGGACTAGCACAGCGGTTTAATTTCATTTTCGATAGTACTCGCTTATAGTGCTTTTTGGGTCGGTTTAGCCCTCAAGATATAATTACATTCGAACGTATCTTATTTGTTCCATTATTGCCGTAGACCATACACTTGTTTTAAAATGATCTATGCCCAAAGATGAACATGTGTTAGCGTAAATGAAAAATAACAGAATCCCGAACATTCGTTCCCACGGCTAATCGTTTATTATCTTATTCAGAAGGCGGAAATTCGTTCGTTCCTACGTTATTTTGACACCCCGGGTAATCGATGTTACGTTATCTTGACAGCCCAGACACGCTCTCCTTCAGTATTTCTTCAAATAAGCGTAGGAACAATCGTCCGTCCGAACGAATGTCCGGATACCACACACAAAACACGGCACACTTAACCCATTTATGCCTAGCGTCTAGAAAACAGGCCTTGGCAAACAGCGTAGACCCAGATGAGACGCCGCATGATGCGGCGTCTCATCAGGGTCTGCGCTGTTTGCTTTAAGGAATTTCTGTAAGAAATATTCTTAATATAGAAATAAATATACTAGACATCCCTATAAAATTGATCCAATTTAGAATGATGGAAGAGCCCACTAGGCATAAATGGGTTAAAAAACATTTACTGCACCAATCAATAAAAGTCCCCAACAATTTCAGGTGAATACATCACCAGTGAAAGTCCGTCGGCACTTCAGAAGCACGTGGTAAAAGACATTGACATCTCCGAGACGCAGTACATGGGCTTTTACTCCACCGTCCAGTGGGCGGAAATCATCTCAAGTCTCGCGGGAGGCTTTATAGTGGACCGGATTGGCAACGCCATCAGTCTGGTTACCTCCGCCGGATTGATCACAATCGCGCAAGTGGGTTGTTGATTATTATAGAAACATAAAAGTGAAATAAAAATAATGATGATGATGATGATGATGATGATGTCGATGATGATGATGATGATGATGATGATGATGATGAAAATGATGATAATAATGATGATGATAATGATGATGATGATGATAATGATGATGATGATCATAATTCAATTATTTTTGAAGTACTACTAATAATAATGATTATTATAATGATATTAAATTAAAGTAATTATAATGATAATAATAATAATATCTCTTTCCCAATCGTGTTCAATATTTGAAAGTTATGCATTTACTTTTTTCATGTCTTTGGTACATCAATATTAAGGCATTCGATTACGACTAAACCTAGGTATGAGATGTACATGTTATTGCATGAATCATTTGCATATTATTCATTAGAATACCTTGTAGAATATTAATAGCAATGTCATCTGTTGTATCCGCATCGCACTTCTGCGCAATACAGTTTGTGTCTTGTCTTAAAATAGACTTTGTATACACATCAACGTCTTCCTGCTTGTTAATCGTTAAATGACAATTATAAGCTATTTTTTATTTTGCACATCATAAAAAATGCGTTAATGCATACGTACATGGATTTGTATCTAATGAAAGGTCGCAAATTCAGTTGCGGCTTGTTGTAGGATTTGAGACGTGCTCTGTAAAAAGGGGTTTAATGGATGTGCGTAAAGTTTCGTCCCATATTCGTCTGTGCAGTCCGCAAATGCTAATCAGTGACGACACTTTCCGCTTTTATGATATTTTCCGTTTAAAGAAAGTATCTTCTTAGAAACAACCCAGTTTAGGCGGAAAGTGTCCCTGATTTGCATGTGCGGCTGCACAGGCTAATCTGGGTCGACACTTTACGCACATGCATTAAACCCCTTTTTCACAGAGCAAGTCCCATTTTATTAAACACAGGCAATCCTAACTTTCCTATCGCCATTCGCCTTCTCGACTCGTTTCATTAGCTTACACAAAACTAGATATTGGGGATGTTGAAGGAGTTATTTCAAACTTGAAAAATAACACAAACACATGCCTTTAAATTTCAGACGATATTTGCCGTAGGGGCTCTTCTCCGAAACTATGGAACGATGTTGGGCGCTCGCATATTCCTCGGGTTAGTACCAAAGTTGTAGAAATTGAATCGTGTGGAGCAAGGACTAATAATAATACGAACGTTTGCTAAACCCTTACTTATCGTCATGATGGAAATTATAATATTATGAGACATGAAACGCATTTTCAATGTGTTAACTATTTAATCGCTAAAAGTAATGTTGCACATTCTTCTTATTTAAAAAATAATAGCAATACATAATTCGTGATTGTGTTTGTTTAAGTCGTTGCTTTATTAAGATTGGTTTTAAAATTCATAACGAGGTTTTAGATTATAACTATTATAGCTAATCTTGAAGTGTTTTGCAATTCACATTGCATACATTTGACGCATGCGATTCCGTAGCAATCGCCTTCATGCAGTTGATAATTTAACAAACGTATGTCCTTAATTCGTGTTAATAATCATTATGAATTTGAAAACAAATAACAGTTAGCATAACGTGATTTGGCTCAGCATAATTACATTTTAAACTTTGATCGTTAAAGTGGCCTAAAACACTGGTGGACTATCGGCCTAATATATACTATATACCCAATATACAATATATTTGGTGGACCGAGCAATAATGTACTCGGTTTAATGTCAATGGCTTTAAGCCGAAGGCTGCGTGAAACACTTAGGATTCTACTTATTTGTAACACCAATAAGTCCTACTCATTCGTTAAAGGGGCCGTCCAATAGATTTTGGCATGTTTTGAAGCTTGTCATTAAATGCTTTATATTGATAAATTTAAACATTTGAACTAAAAATCTCAATTAACAAAACAAGAATACAATTTTAAAAAAGGAAAAAAATAACCCTCAACTGGGCTCGAACCACTGACCCCTGGAGTCCTGGAGTAAAACGTCTCTCGCCTAGACCACTCGACCATCCATGCTCATGCTTAGAGCGGATGTATTTTTTACCAATATAATATAAAGAAGTAAAACTCCAGCTGCTGGAGCAGTATTGAATTTTCATTAAAAACAATTAGTTGGTCCTTTATTTAAGGCAAGTGACCGATTGCCCAAACAGTACAAAACAGCACAATACAGCACAATACAAACCAACATAAACACAAAATATGAATAAAGCTGGGGTCACCGCCTTGGAACGGTCAATGCAAAGCATTGGGGGTTTAAACCTGGTTATAGAGCGCTCAACCTCACACTTGGCCCAGCAATATTCATAATACATTCAAGTGTAAATAAAATTTAACGTCATAGCATTGTAACTCAAATTAAACAATAATAAAAGGGAATTAAAACGCATTCAATTTAATTACTATTTAATTACTCAATTGCATTGAAGATACAAGAGTAACAGAATTACAACTTTTTGACGAACGATCAAATAAAACTATTAACAATTGTCAACTACATTCCTTCTTTATAGAAAAGATTTGAGAATGTAGAATCATAGAGTTAATATCTCAGATAATCATCGCGCAAATACAGGAAGAAGCAGCAATAATGGGTGTAAAAATTCCATATTACATAGCTTGGTTGTTTATGTGACTGCTAAACAAATTAAAAATAATTAAATCAAACAAGAAACGCCTATCAGAGAGAAAATATAAATAAAATGGAACGTTATAAACCCAATGACCTATGCATGTAGATTACAACTGGGAAAGTCGGTCGTATGACGTCACAAAAATCCATAATGACATAATGACGTGAACAAATTCCAAGGGCAGTACTAAATAAAAATATAAATCGGGCTGTGCTACTAATAAAACAAGTTTACGTGATTTAATATTAAGAAGCAAATGAATACAAATGGTAATTCCATTAAAGCGACATTATTGGAATCAAACAGTATATAGGTGTTTTGACAACTGAAGACAGAAATGATTTGATGTACGATTTGAGTCCAAATGTAGTTTACATGCAGATTTGTTCATACGACACAATGACACAATTTTATTAAACAGTGACAAATGCGTATAATGTAGTATTCATGCAGATTTGTTCATACGACACAATGACACAATTTTATTCAACAGTGAAAAATGCCTATAATATCACTAATGATTCCAAATTTTAAGGGAAGAAAGATATAGTGAATCGAAAACCATCAAACATGTGTTTTTAAGTACATAAGCATCGTATCCTTTTGATAAAAACAAGTTAATTAAATTGAAAAGTTTAATATGAACATTTGGTTTAACATATTTTAATTTGCAGACACGCTTCAAAACATCTCCGTAAAATGATGGATGGGAGATTCCATTATTTAAATGCCATTTTAAAGAAACATTATATTTTGAAATTAAATCACCATACTTAGAGTAAAATCTAGCAAATTTATTTCTTAAGTTATGATACAAAAAGCCTTGTTTTAGCAATTTTTTAGTTAATATTAGATTACGATCATTAAAATCTTTAATACACGAACATGCTCTGGCATAACGTACCAACTGCGAAATGTAAATACCATAGGAAGGTCCTTTAGGGATGTTGCCATCTAGAAACGGAAAATTCACAATTTCAAAGTTAAAATCGTCCCGTTTGTCGTATAAACTAGTTTTGATCAAATTATTATTAATAGTTAAATGTAAGTCTAAATACGCAGCGTCTGTATTGGATATACACGATCTATTTAAGACTAGTTCTTTTGGGTAGATTTTGTGAATATATTGTTCAAATAATGGATTATCTAAATTAAGTATGTCATCAATGTACCTACTAGTAAGGTTAAAACAATTAATCAAATCTACTTGCTTAGTTTTAGATAATTCTAACATAAAATCGCTTTCATAACAATATAAAAAAAGGTCAGCTATAAGTGGCGCACAATTAGTACCCATAGGAACGCCAATAATTTGTTTAAATATTTTACCATTAAATTCAACAAACAAGTTATCCAAAAGAAAAGTAAGTGCTGCACAAAAGTCAAGACCAGTCCAAATGATGTAATTATCTAATATCTGATTAGTAAAAAAAGCTGTTTTAGTGTTTAAAGCTAGATACAAACATTTCTCTCTAGCAAAAGTTTTTTCAATCAAAGAAACAAGTTTGGATTTTATTAAAGCGTGAGGAAGCGTTGTTTATAGTGTCGAAAAATCATAAGTACTTACCTGCGACACCTTATATTTTTTATTTTCAATTTTATCAATAACTTCTAAGGTGTTTTTTATTGACCAAAATAGGTTAATATTACTATTTTCATAAACTTTATTACAAAATTTAGCTATATGATATCTAATAGCACTCAATGCAGATGTAAGATACACTGATAATTGTTTGGTGGTACAAGACACTGAATTAGCGATAAAACGACTTTTATATGGCGTCTTATGTAATTTAGGTATCCAGTAAAGTGATGGCAATTTCTTGTCAGTAATATTGACTATTACATTTAACTTTATGCATTGGGCAATATGGTCGGTAATAATTTCATTAGGTAGCTTATTGTACTCACAATATGATGTAGTTTGTGAAAGTTCTTGTGAAATAGTTTGAACATAAAACACTCGTCATATTATGATAACATTATTAGCAGCCTTATCAGCAGGAACTAAGACGAATTTAGATTTTAAGTCTTCAAGCAATTTACAGAGATTTTGTTTATTAAATTTAGGTGAATGTGGTAGGGCCAAAGGATGTGTATCATAAAAACATATTTTATTTATGGCCATACTAAATATTTTTGTTTTCCAATCATTGAGTGCAGTAATTTCAGCATTTTCCTTCCTGCACCATTTAGTGCAATAATCATGTAAGGAAGTTGCGATATTCTTAATGCAGTCATCAAAATCAACAGGAATAGGCAGTCTGTACTTAGGGCCTCTGCGTAGCAAATTTCTAAGGTTTTTATTTTGAATGAAATTAAGGTCCCCAGTAATAACATGTCCAACTGGACCATATATAATCCTCGTAGTATCCCAAAATAAAACGACAACAACAGAACTTTCCAAATTATTCAATCGTTTCGCGTCGCACAATACTTTTCAGGTTTTCAAATCATCAAAAGATGCATATACATGTATTAGATATTTAAGAGCATGGTAAATGGTCAGTATTACTATTTCCTAAAAAATATCATAACTAAAACGAAAATTTGCGAATCTGAAACAACTTTTTTTAAAATAAATTTGTCAATTTACCAAAACGTGAAATCTGTAGGATGGCCCCTTTAAACCGTTAGTAGATCTAACGTACTTTATCGTAACACCCGTAGCCGACTCGTTTTAATAGGGGCGTTTACTTTTTTTTCAAAAATATTTATGGTCGCTGAGTATTTTGCAAAATCATGTATATCTATGCTCATTTTAACTTTTGTTAGCCCCCAGTACCACATTGCTAATGTACTTTATTTCCAGGCTCGTATCAAGTACTTTGGTGATCGCTTGTGACAACTTGGTCGTGAAATGGTTCCACATGAAGGAATTGAACATGGTGCTGGGTTTGAAAATCAGCTTTGCCCGAGCGGTAAGATTTGACATTGCCGATATTTTCTATGCTGAATATAGATATTGATAATACACTGTTATTGTTGAAAAATGATACGTTTACTGAGCTTGGCGTTGAAAACTTGAACAACGAGCCCTGGCGACGGGCTTAATATTTTCGTGGCAAGCAAATAAACTTATCTGTATACATAGAACATACACACGGTATTCTATTTATCACATCGTTTTCTTTAAAAAAAGAAATGTCGCACTTCTGAAAATCAAGATCAAGAAAATGATATAGTTTGCCATAAAAACTTAAATATAAGATAAAACAAAATCTAATGACGTCATTAAAATAATAACATGACGGCATTCATTTGTGCATGACAGCTTATATCCCAACTATTCTGAAGTAAAGCAAAATTGTGACAGTACGCTTCTAATGATGAGATTTGCTCAATCATTAATGCTGACGTACTCCTATACATAAACCAATATCAAAAGAATGCACAGTCATTTTAAAATGTCATCCATTTTATTTGCATTATCAGCTGATGCGTTCTAAAAACATGTACATGTATGTGTATGCCCCAACGTTATAATGAAAGTTTATGTTTGCATGTATTGCGGTTACATGTGCATGCCTTTAATTTATAAAACATTACTTTGTTTAAAAAAATCATTTGATATTTATTTTGAACATTTTCAAATTATTTTTGTAATCATGCTTCGTCGTTCTTAAATTACTTTAATGGAATGAGTCAACTCGCAAAATACTTCATTGCGCTGATGTTTATTTCAGAGTAGCGTTATGACACTTAATATGATGGACCCCATATATCAACAACTGTTGACTCGCAATGTGCCATGGAAAGCTCTAGGATTTACCTTGTTAGCAGGTGGGTGCGTTCTTCTGCTGGTTAACGATGTTTATTTTCAGTAATACTAACAGAAAATTAGGTGAAAAAATGGAAATGTATATGTGAGAACAATTGAAACAGTAAGCCATTTAAGGTAAGAAAGGTTTTTGTTTGCATGTGCCCGGTCGGCTCATTTTTTATGCCGACTTTTTTTAGTTATCTTATGTTGATTTTTCGCTAATTTCGATCATATTCACAAAGTGAACTGTTAATATTTAAATATTTTGCTACATCCGATGATATTCTTTAATTAATCTTAGATTAATCGGATTAATTCTGCATGTGATTGCTGATAGTTATTGAAGTGGGGGATCTTAAAAACGTAATCGAAATCCTAGTCCAGACGACCTTCCTTTTCTGATTTGTTGGGTCATGTAAGTGGAAACAAACGACATTTTCTTGTTTGCCCTATATACGACCTTGCATGTTATGGCTGAAATAAAATGTCCCAGTAGCGGCATACATGTTGGTTTGATATTACGGAATACCTTGAGTCGTGTTCTAAGAAAACTGGGCATAATGCATGTGCGTAAAGTGTCGTCCCAGATTAGCCTGTGCAGTCCGCACAGGCTAATCAGAGACGACACTTTCTGCTTTCGTGACATTTTTTGTTAAAATAAAGTCTCTTTAAAATCCAATTAAGGCGGAAAGTGTCGTCCCTGATTAGCCTGTGCGGACTGCACAGGCTAATCTGGGCCGACACTTTACGCACATGCATTCGGCCAAGTTTTCTCAGAACACGACTCCCTTTTTCCTAAAATATGCAGTGCTTGAGCCGTGAAGTCTTGTATTGTATGGATGACAGTTTATAAATTTAAGCATATGGCATATAAAGTTGCTGAAACCATACAAAGACATAATTCGTCAACATTTCGCTACTATTTTATTTAAGGAAGAGGTCTTAATTTTATGGAAAGAACATATACAAGCTTTTATGATTGTTTTAAAATCAATGTCTATAAATTAAAGATTTGTTTTCGCTAAATGCGGAAAATATGGAAATGAAATAAATAAAAGTAAACAGGCTTCACTCTTAGAACAAACATGCGCTTAAATATAATCATTTAAACGATGCCTTGTGCTAGAATAAATGTTATATTGTATTAGAAAGGGGACACATTTGATCTCATCCCAGCAACCTGCAAGACCTCCACTCAATTACAAAATTAAGGTCGCCGTGGCGTAGTCGATATGGTGTCCGCTTGGCGACAGGGTGGTCACGGGTTCGATCCCTACTGTGGGAGCGTTCTTTAGATTTTCCCTATAGACACCACGTACTGGTTCTAGGCACAGGAAACGGACTCGAGAGCGTTTCAAATAAGCCTTATTCTTTCCTTGCAATCGAGCTAAATAAATAGGCTTAAACGCATTACAAAATCTGTTTTATATACAGACCAGCACATTGTTGCCATGACATTTAATAAACCGGCATTGACAATTAATAGTAACAGTAGGTGATTTCCTTTAAAGTACAATATTTATTTCCATGATTTCGTTGTTACCTATTAAATTAAGGGTTAAACCATCATCGCCGGCAAGACATCATCACGGAGACAATGAATATTGATTTGCTAATTGTATATATGTGACTTATGTTTCAACAATAATAGTCCCGCACTCAATATGAATGTTTAACATTAAGAACGTATTTATGTTGTTTCCTCGCATCTCATGACTGACGTCGTGTTGAATCTGCAACGCTTTGAAATTATAGTGTGTATTAAGATTAAATGTGCAAATGGTGAGTCTTCCAAAATCACCTAAATATAAATATTGAATTCTCCAGAACAACAACCCTCCTCTTTCCTAGTTTTTATTTATTGCCTTTTTCGTGCTTTTTGTATGTTGTAACTTTTATGGGCTTTTACTCAGAAAGTACATAAGATTTCTATATAAGAATTCTGTCCACCTTTAGAGTTATTGTTTCATGAAAAAGATACTATCTGCATTATAATGCATGCTGAAAACCATCAAGGGTAGTTAAAACATAATTAAGAAATTGCACAACCATTTTTAGTTCTGCACCTATCCATAAACAAATTAATTTAGCGGGGAAAATCAATTTAACGAATTATCTTGCTTATATACCAATTTGTGCATTACTGTATTTTCAGGCAGTTGTATAGCAGTGTTGTCGACGTTATGTTCTGTGTTAGTTGCGATCATGGACAAACGAGCAGACAAACTAGGGTTCAACAAGAATAACAGCATCGATGAAAATGACAACAAGAAAGGTATATTAAAATGTCACTGTTAAGTTTGTATGTATTTCCAAAATAGGTTTATAAAAGACATGGTATTGAATTGTATATATACTATATTAATTGTAAATATATATCAAGTTTATAAATAAAAAACGAATCGGCGATTTTTCAAATTTTAAATTCCGACGATGTATTTTTGTTGTTTCCATCTTTCTGTTGGTTGAATTTGCAACTTTAACGCTATATTATGAATCAACGTGTAAAGCGATTTTCATTTTTTTCCAAATCCTCAATATCTCGATAACAAAATACGCTATTGAAATGCGACCAAATTTATATTAATACCTAATAAACAGTCCTTGCGATTGTTTCATATAGTATGCATGAAGTCAATGTAATTATCACTATTACTTAAAATATAAAAAGCATTACGCCAAGGCACACATAAAGTGAGATATTATCATGCAACTACATGCATAGATGTTTCCCATCAAAACGTTGATTGAGATTTTAGATGGGGATCAAGGTCGCTGAAATACAAGATATCAATGAATGTTTTATGCTAAATGACGCAATAACAAATTGAGATGTTGCATTGAAACAACGCACATACATGCATTATATCCGTATATAGGATGGGTTTGCATATTGGGTGTGGAGGGTCAAGGTCAGTTATATTTTATTGTTTTGTGAAATGCAGTCAACATGAAAACTGCAACATTCATTTGATGATATGAATAATGATTTGAGTCGTGTTATGAGAAAACTGGGCATAATGCATGTGCGTAAAGTGTCGTCCCAGATTTACCTGTACAGTCTGCACAGGCTAATCAGGGACGACACTTTCCGCTCTTATGACATTTTTCGTTTAAATGAAGTCTCTTCTTAGCAAAAATCCAATTTAGGCGGAAAGTGTCGTCCCAGATTAGCCTGTGCGTACAGCACAGGCTAATCTGGGACGACACTTTACGCACATTCATTATGCCCAGTTTTCTCAAAACATGATTCATTTATTGATTTCTTTTTTCAGAGACAGAGGAGAACCAATCTATGACCACGTGTTCAGACGTGCGACGCTTCCCAGCCTCGTTCTGGCTCATTGGTATCAGTGCATCTCTCTACTACATGCAGTTGTTTCCTTTCGTTGCCCAGGGAGAGTAAGGAAGTTAGATCATTTTGTCAGCATATAGTCGTCCCGATATTACCTGGGTTATTAAACATTAAGAAATAATTAAGCGACCTTTGTCAGTAATTGTTATTTAGGAAGTAATATTTGTATATCATAGTCTATTGTCGAATAACCGCCGGTAATTAGTATGCGTAGTAATTATATCATTAGTGCGGAGAATTTACAGGGATGTCTTAAGAACTATGTATACTGACAACAGGCTACGGCTTTCATTATTGCACAGTAACAGTCACTTTTTGCTTCATGGAATTGTTCGTTTAAAATAAGTCTCTTTTAAACAAATATCCAGTCTCAGCGGAAAGTGTCGTCCCTTTAATAAGAAACAAGTGAACAAGAATTTGTACCCGAACATTTTTTATGGAGCGCCAAACATTCCACATTCATAACGACGTGTGATTGATTTCGTCGATGAAATGTTTTCAGGCTGTACTTTGTAAAAAAATACGACCGATCCCTGGATGAAGCGAACGCAATCAATAGGTACGACGCTTTATAATACTATATATCTCTCCCGACAAAAACAATCCACTTTTATTCTGTACATTGCTTGTATTTTTAGTCACTTTATGAGACACAAAAGGCATACTTTCTTGTGTGGATAATTTTGAAACCATGTAGAAAATATTTTTTATCAAGTAAAAGCAAAAGGATATGACCCCGGAACACGAACACGAAAGGTATAACATGTTTACGTGTCATATCGTGATTTGCAACTTTTTGGTTAAATAGCAGCTTTGTTTCTTTTATTCGGAACTCCTATTATTTATTGGTACGTTTTACTACTATATGCCGTTTTGTGTAATGAATATTCGAATTTTTACAAACATATTTCATGTTCCTTTTATTTGAATTACAATACATTACTTCATGTATTAAGGTCATGTTGATATGTAAATCAAGTGAATTAGCGGCCAAACCTGGTTTTCAGAGGTTCCATATAACAATTCTTACTACGTACGTTCGAATGTTTGCACGCATAAAATGCACTGCTTGGTGTAACAAAATATACAAAGCCTTCTAAAAAAAAGCAAAGGTAATGGTCACTGTCTGAATTTTAAACTTATGGATGTATAATTTAATTTAAAAAATACAGTGAGTTATTTGAGTAAAAAAATCATGTATACATGTATAGTGATTTTTTTCTTTAACTTTTAATTTCCGATCGTTAATGTTCATGTTCTCATGATGTTCTCATGTGGAAGAGACATAATTCAACATATTTTCTGGGTAATTGGCTATGTACTTTAAATCCTTATTTTGTAATATGCAGGGGTCTAGTGTAGGAGGTCAAATGAAGGGGGTTTAGTGGGTCTAGTGCAGGGAGGTCTAGTGCAGTTGGTGTAGTACGTGGGGTGTAGTGTAGGGGTATAGTGAAAAGGGGTCGGTGTAGGGGGTTCGTCAAGGATCCGCATAACTTTCCAGAGTAATTCTATTTAGTTAAATCGCGGGTAGATCAGATATTTGGTATTGTACATGTTATTTTCATATACATGTGTTTTGTTGATTGTTTACACTGTTGTGCTGTTAACTATGACATGTCACAAACCACTATATCGTCCAATAATTAATGCCTATAATAGTATAATACATGTTGTATAATTGTTTATAAACCAAGCCGGCATATCAGTCCGATTAGCATGTACTTTATAAACACGGACAATTGAGCGTCTGTGCTTTTTTGTTACATGTTTTCAGCATTGTTTTCCTCGTCGGGGCAGTGACGATACCGCTTTTTGGAACCGCAATTGACAAAGTGGGCCGAAATCTTATCTGGATGTTGACCGGACTGTTCCTCTCTTTGGCCAGTCACCTTTTACTCACATTCACATTTGTAGAACCGTACGCATGCACTGTAAGTGGACTATAGGAATAATAAAACTTGGAAAACAGTATCAGGTGATGAATGCAATCAGCAAGTTTTATACGATAGTTAACATTGCATGAACCACACAATTTCGATGATAAATTAAATCTTGTTTTAAGTTACTGGTTGTAAACATATATTTTAAACACATTCGTATTTAACAATTATAAATAACAAGGAATATAACAATGTCACGGAACAACGTTTTCAATTTTTGAGTAATGAATTTAATGTGAATAATTGTTCAATCCCAAAATAGGTGATATTTAAACGGTATACCTCCATCCGAGTTGAAGTTATTGGGCGGATATAATTGTTCCTTTTTGAGTTACATTGACCTTTAGGTAAATTCAACTGGTCACACAGCAAGCCAAAGCTAGGTCTGCTCGTAAGTTACAAACACCAAACATATTAGAACAATTCCTCCTAAAATGAATGTGCACAAATTGTTTAAGGGATACATAATTGCTACCCATTTACTGAATGACGGGAAAATACCTATCTACCAACTCGACTTTTAAAGCAGAAAACGTGTCCGGCATCCGTCGATGTGCGGTTTCCGGTGGGCGTTGTATGTGTTGCGTCGTTAACTATAAGCTTGTTACCACTCTAGAAGTCATATTTTCTAGAGGTCACATTAACATCTATAGACACTATCTATGCCAAGTTAGAATCAGGGACCCGTGCGTCCCAAATCTAGGTCACCAGGTTTAATATATTATCTTAGAAAAAACCGTGTTACCAATACACAGGCCGGATTTTCAACTGGGTCGAATACTAGGTCACGAGGTCAAATATGAGACAAAAACACTCCATAGGCCACATTCATGGCCCATTTTACGTGGTCAGAATGTTTACCTTCGCAGTTTATATGCGAGTTTGAATCTATCTGGGCCATATGGATCACAAAAGGTCTCTAGGTGAAATATGAGAAAAACCATGTTAACAATCTATTTGCAATTATTATAGCTTAAAATTTGGCCGGCATCTTTATCTTGAAATATTAGAACGAGTATAAATCCGGGCCACGTTCGTTTATGTAAACAGGTCAAATCTTTAAAAAAAAACTTGTTACATCTCCAGTCATAAAATAAGCTCATGTAACATTTGAATGTGAGACAACTCTTGAATATTTACATCGAAAAGATTGACTTAGTTACTTCCCTTGACTGCAATGTTATTGATGATAGTTCACTTAACCAGTGTGTGACGTTTGTGTGCTATTGTTATTGCAAGCTCGACTTACGGAGCGGTATATGAGCGAATCATTCTGATATGTGTAGCTCTTTCTTTGCAGTATTTTGATTGATTTTGAAATAAATTGACATACATGCAACCCATCTCACGACGACAAGCTGCTTGTAAAACTCGCCTCCCTTCATTAGAGAACGTGGTCACTTTTAGTAGTTGAAAATCAAATTTGGCATAGAAAGAGCTAGATTTGACTCAACCTTGTAGTTATGTTTTAATATAACTTACCGCAAATAAAACCACGAAGAGACCGCATTTCGTGAGTAACAACAGTACCGTTTTTCAACGGTAAAGGTTATGCTCAGAGGTAAAAAGTCAAATTTAACCATGCAATATCTTGAACATTTCTTTCTCAACCGAAATATTGCCATTTATTTATGGATTTTAAAATGACTTCAAACAAAAGATGTTCATCAATGCACGACGTTGATCATGTTTAACGTGTCTCCTTATCTCAAATTTTAACATAATTGATCACTAATGGCAACCATTTGGGATTTCCTGTGTAGAACCGGTCTCCCTACCTAAGCGTTCAGGGTCACACTTAGAGTTTAAAGGTCATATTTTGCTATAAAACAACTTATCCATGCTATGGCTATTTAATTCATCATACAATCTAAATAAACCTATCTTAAATGACCATTATGAGGAGACTGAGTGTCGAGTGTACCACCTGTCTATCACCTCAAAGGTCAAGACCACGCCTATAGTTTACAAGTCAAATATGTCCATAAACAGCTTGTGTTTGACATGAGCAGAGTTTAAAGACACAAGTTACATGTAGGGGCGTCCGTGCTCTACGGGCACATAACTTGTTCATTAACCCATTTAAGTCTAGTGCACTCTCCCATCCTTCAAAATTGGATCAATTTATTTCCAAAATTAGGGATGTCTAGTATCATGCGGCGTCTCATCTGGGTTACGCTGTTTGCCAAGGCATTTTTTTCTAGACGCTCGGAATAAATGGGTTAATGTCTATCCTATTGTTCTCTGACATATTTTGTGCCTTCTATACGATCAAGTATTGTCCGTATTGTTCGATCCCCACCGTGGGAGCGTTCTTTAGATCACCCTCAAAGACACCAAGTACTGGTTCTAGGCCCAGGAAACGGACTCGAGAGCGTTTATATAAGCCTAGGGCTTTCGATGCAATCGAGCTAAAATAAATAGGTTTAAACTAAGTATTGTCCGTGAACTCAGGTGAGCGCTCAATGGCCAGTATTTTCCCTCTTGTTATTAAGAGTTACCGAGACCTTGACCCGACATATCCCACATACAGTCCTAAGCATGGTCTCCATGCAAGCTTTTTATATTCATATTATCATCAACGTTTGCTGGAGAAACAAACGTTAGGGATAGAAAATCATCGGATTGAGGCCGGCCGATTTCAAGCCCGCATTCCCTCCAGCCATACCACAAATTAATAACCAAGACTTTAAGCTACATTGAAAATCGTGTCAATGAAACACGAACACATTTCAGAATAACAAACACATCTGTGTATTTTCGTATACACATTACACCACTTATTAACGAAAAAACAAACACACACTCTTATAAAATCATAAAGAAATACAGATGAAAGGTTCTATAATTTAAAACGGAAATCAAATTATATGTATAGCCAACGGCTCACTTATCGTATTTGGTATCAGGACTTGCCTGGAATACCATATTTACGAGAATCCTCTCTTGTTGCAGGTTTTATTGGGACTCGGTTATTCACTGGTTGTGACCACTTGGCAGCCGCTTGTGACGTATGTTATAGCGCCCAGTCATCTGGGAACCGCGTTTGGCATGTAAGTACGCAAAGGCCGCAGATATAAATAATCCATTTATGCCTAGCGTCTAGGAAAAAGGCTTTGGCAAACAACGTAGACCCAAATGAGACACCGCATGATGCGGCGTCTTACAGGGTCTGCGCTCTTTGCTCAAAGGAATTTTTGTAAGAATTATTCTGAATATAGAAATACATATACTAGACATCCCTAATTGTGGAAATAAATTGATCAAATTTAGAAGGATGGGAGAGTCCACTCGGCATAAATGGGTTAATTGCCATTAGCTGCCAGAGTGGTTTAAGACTAGTGTGACTAATCGCGTATTCTGATCAGGAACTTCGTTTTCCGCTTTTTAGTCACTAGCATTTATCAGCAGGCTGATTTGACACAGGCTGATTTGCCGCAGACTGATTTATCTCAGGCTGATTTGCCACAGGCTGATTATCCGCAGGCTGATTCGCCACATGCTGATTAGAATCTTCGCTTTCGCATCACGCGGCTCAATATTAAATAGGTTATACCGGAAATGTGCCAAAACTGTAAAATAGTCCAAATAGAGTAAAATCCAGAATGTGTTTACAACATTAGTCACAAACTACTTACGTTTATAGGATTGGGACGTTAGCTAAGCTAGTAGGGTCCCTTTCCACTTAGTTCGTATATCGGAATGTTATATGGCCTCTATGATTATGCACCATGTAAAATTCACAAAATATTTAAAGTAGAAATATTTGCTTACTTAACCATGTTTACAGCCTTTTAACGTCAAATACAATGCTAGGATTTTCTACCAATGTCCTTAAGGAAAGTATTGATTTTATTAATGTGTACAACACATGCACATTTGTAAGTACTTATACCTCACATCACGAGATAAGGGGAGGTGTATACTGCAATCATAATCAATGTGTGTCCGTCTGTCTGTCTTTCCCAGATATGAGGTTGCACATGTTCGATTGTTAGATCATACGTTAACAATCACAAGAATAATTACCTTATAGCCACTTAGGATTCCTTTAATATTTTAATTGTTGTTATATACTTAATTTGCACAAAAAATATCACTGACAACTTCCACGTCCAGATTTGTCATACTGGTATATAGCATTGTTTATTGACCCTTTTCTAAGTTTCATTTGAAGTTTAACTAGTGAGTTAAAACTAGCCTTCCCCAAATCGGTCAAATAGATAATACATACTTGCAACGCAAAATAACTTTTTTATGTTCCCCACTATAGTAGTGGGGGACATATTGTTTTTGCCCTGTCTGTTGGTCTGTTGGTCTGTCTGTTTGCGCCAACTTTAACATTTTGCAATAACTTTTGCTATATTGAAGATAGCAACTTCATATTTGGCATGCATGTGTATCTCATAAAGCTGCACATTTTGAGTGGTGAAAGGTCAAGGTCAAGGTCATCCTTCAAGGTCATAGGTCAAATATATGTGGCCCAAATCGCATATTTTATAAATACTTTTGCAATATTGAAGATAGCAACTTGATATTTGGCATGCATGTGCATCTCATAGAGCTGCACATTTTGAGTGGTGAAAGGTCAAGGTCAAGGTCATCCTTCAAGGTCAGAGGTCAAATATATGTGGCCCAAATCGCTTATTTTATGAATATTTTTGCAATATTGAAAATAGCAACTTGATATTTGGCATGCATGTGTATCTCATGGAGCTGCACATTTTGAGTGGTGAAAGGTCAAGGTCAAGGTCATCCTTCACAAGGTCAAGGTCATCCTACCAGGTCAAACATCATATAGGGGGACATTGTGTTTCACAAACACATCTTCTTTAGTTTTTACCTTTGTAAAGTGACCTTTCCACGTTTTGTTTAATGGACAAAATTTAAAAAATAAAATGTTTCAGAATTGCCAACGCTCGTTGTAGTTATGATATTTTGAGATTTAGTTTGGTACTTTTTGCGTAGTACTGAACATTTTCTATGCTCTAAAATCGATTATACGCATCTTTTAATGATTTAAAAAAACACTGAAAGTTATAAATCATTACAAATGCGAAACGATTGAATAATTTGGAGAGCTGTGTTGCTATCTTTATATTTTGTAACATTACTTGGATTGCTTATAAAGAGTATAAATTACACACAGACCTTAACTCCAAGGGTCAGTGGTTCGAGCCCAGTTTATTATTACCTTTTTCTTTCTTAAATGTTATTCTGTTTTTTTAATATAGCCATTTAGTTCCTATGTATGCACTTACAATTTAAAGCATTTCTTGACAAACTTCAAAAACACGCCTAAGTCTGTGAAAAGGGTCCTTTTATCCTTTTTACTTAAAGTTTGTCCGAGCATATATTGACAAGTAAAAGAGTATCGCATCGAAACTTGACAGGTATGTACATCTTATATTTTAGGACATGTGCAGCGCACTACAACTCTAAACTCCTGCGTTCATAATACATTAGTTACTGCCTATTGCATATTTTTACAATGATTGTCTGCCGCATATCTCGAAACTAAAAGAGGTATGCTCTTGAAACTTGATGTGTAAGAACATCTTATTTTATTGAGGGAATGAGAAGATAACAAACTCCACAAATCTTGCTTAGATATATTGACAGTTATTGTCTTTTGTTTGTTATAAACCGGGATTTTAGCGAATTGTCCCATTTATGCCTAGTGGACTCTCCCATCCATCTAAATTGGTATCAATTTATTTCAAAAATTAGGGATGTCTAGTATATTTATTTCTATATTTAGAAAATTTCTTACAGAAATTCCTTTAAGCAAACAGCGCAGACCCTGATGAGACGCCGCATCATGCGGCGTCTCATCTGGGTCTTCGCTATTTGCAAAGGCCTTTTTTCTAGACGCTAGGCATAAATAGGTTAACATCCTACGAGCATGATCGGATTGCACAAGAACCATAACTCTGGATTTCATAATTTGAAAGTTATCGCCCTCGCGAATGCTGAAATTGCGCCGAGAGATTATATTATAAAACAATGTACAAGAGGAAACTTGGAGGAAAAACTTTTTGCGAAACCAGTGTGTAAAACTGAACTGACAACTCCCCCCCCCCCCATTGACAATGTGGCATGCTGGGGTTTATCAGGCACGATAGTGCCAGTACTTGTTGATATAGTTATAATGCTTTTTTATATGAACTGAACTGACAACTCCCCCCCCCCCCATTGACAATGTGGCATGCTGGGGTTTATCAGGCACGATAGTGCCAGTACTTGTTGATATAGTTATAATGCTTTTTTTATATGAACTGAACTGACAACTCCCCCCCCCCCCCATTGACAATGTGGCATGCTGGGGTTTATCAGGCACGATAGTGCCAGTACTCGTTGATATAGTTATAATGCTTTTTTATATGAACTGAACTGACAACTCCCCCCCCCCCCCCCATTGACAATGTGGCATGCTGGGGTTTATCAGGCACGATAGTGCCAGTACTTGTTGATATAGTTATAATGCTTTTTTATATGAACTGAACTGACAACTCCCCCCCCCCCCCATTGACAATGTGGCATGCTGGGGTTTATCAGGCACGATAGTGCCAGTACTTGTTGATATAGTTATAATGCTTTTTTATATGAACTGAACTGACAACTCCCCCCCCCCATTGACAATGTGGCATGCTGGGGTTTATCAGGCACGATAGTGCCAGTACTTGTTGATATAGTTATAATGCTTTTTTATATGAACTGAACTGACAACTCCCCCCCCCCATTGACAATGTGGCATGCTGGGGTTTATCAGGCACGATAGTGCCAGTACTCGTTGATATAGTTATAATGCTTTTTTATATGAACTGAACTGACAACTCCCCCCCCCATTGACAATGTGGCATGCTGGGGTTTATCAGGCACGATAGTGCCAGTACTTGTTGATATAGTTATAATGCTTTTTTATATGAACTGAACTGACAACTCCCCCCCCCTTTTGACAATGTGGCATGCTGGGGTTTATCAGGCACGATAGTGCCAGTACTTGTTGATATAGTTATAATGCTTTTTTATATGAACTGAACTGACAACTCCCCCCCCCCCATTGACAATGTGGCATGCTGGGGTTTATCAGGCACGATAGTGCCAGTACTTGTTGATATAGTTATAATGCTTTTTTATATGAACTGAACTGACAACTCCCCCCCCCCCCCATTGACAATGTGGCATGCTGGGGTTTATCAGGCACGATAGTGCCAGTACTCGTTGATATAGTTATAATGCTTTTTTATATGATTGCATACAATATGATCAGTGTTTGAATTAATTATATTTTGTTTATTTCAGTGCGTTTACAATAAACTCAGCGTGCCAGGCCGTGAACGCCTATATTACAGGCTACATTGTAGATAACATGGGCTATTTTGTGCTGGAAGTCTTCTTTATTATGTGCACCACTTGTAAGTATCTCCACATAACCTTATTCAAAGCAAGTCTATGTTTTAACATTATTTGTTTGTTTTTCCTTATCAACAGAACGCACTAACGCTTAAAATTTAAAGCTATCTGGTAATTGCCAAAAGCCAGTGAGTATAGATGTCTCTTAAACATCACACTTGTAAATGTTATTTAGTTAGAAGTTATTTTTGAAGCTGCTTCTGCTGCTGCTGATGATGATGATGATGGTGGTGGTGGTGGTGATGATGATGATGATGATGATGATGATGATGATGATGATGATGATGATGATGATGATGATGATGATGATGATGATGATGATGATGATGATGATGATGATGATGATGATTATGATGATGGTGGTGATGATGGCGATGATGATGATTCAGCAAAATAATGTGTAACTGGATTATGGATATTAATATTAATAGCATGTGCTTCTAGATGTCCCGGGTTTGATCTCAAGGGTAGACACATTGTTCCCATGCATTTGTGATTATTTAAATAAGAACTATTGTAATGTGACAAAAAATATTCAATGAAAATTATTTTATTATTTTCAAAAATACAAAACTTTATAAACAAGTCCCTTTAAAGAACATACTTTGGCTAAGATGAAGTTGATATCGCGCCATTACCTTTACCAGCAAAATCGTATTAAAAAAAACACAACATATTTGATATTATCTGTACATGGCACGTTGGCAATTTTTCAGGAACTATACTGAGTTTGTGTTAATGAATTAGACCTCTAGTTCATTTCACGAAAAAAACACATATAACAGCTTAACCCATTTATGCCTAGCGTCTATAAAAAAAAAGGTATTGGCAAACAGCGTAGAACCTGATGAGACGCGCATGATGCGGCTTCTCATCAGGGTCTGCACTGTTTGCTTAAAGGAAGTTCTTTTAGAAATATTCTAAATATAGAAATAAAAATACTAAACATCCCTAATTTTAGAAATAAATTGATCCAATTTAGAAGGATGGGAAAGTCCACTAGGCTTAAATGGGTTAACTGAAATTTAACATGATCATTATTATACACGCTGAATATAATAATACTAGTATTTTGTTTTAGGGTCGATAGTATTCACCTTATTGCTGTATTTGAGAGACGCATCTTCAGGTAAGTGGGAACTCTGAAATGAGCACAATTGATCCGCGTTATGCGAAAACGGGTCTTATGCAATATTTTACAATCGCGCAGTCTGGTCAGGAATGACCATGTCCGCTGACGAAGTCACGAAACCTTGCGTGACTTTATAGCGGGAAGCGTAGCTCTTGACCACACTGCGCTATAGCCGAATAAGAAATAATACCCATTTTCGCATGACGCGACTCAAATGACATTTTAATAGTCGCAGCATTATTTCTTACTTTTATTAAAATATTGCTAGTAATTTAACCAACATGATTTGGTAATCAATATTAAGAACACATTTTCGGTTCCTGTGCCAATTTCTTAGTTATTTGCCCCTGTATTTTAGTTGACAAAATGCGCATTTTATGAGTTACGTTTGCTTTAGATTTTATGCCAGATAAACCCTCCATTCGAAGAAGGCGGCATTTTGCGGTCGCACTGGCCGTCTGTGGGTCCGTCAGTGCAAAAGTCTGAGCCACATATTGATGTATTGTAAAACACATTGGCAGAAATATCAGCCATCGTACACGACGTTTCGCGCGTAACACCCGTCGCCATATCTCATACGATAATAGCATACTTGGAGCTGAAAAGTCAAATTATACAATAAAACTTCGTGTTTTTTTTTAAAGAAAAGTGCAGTTTCAAGACAAAAACAAAGTAGGGGTCATCGTGTCCTTCTGGAATTATTTCCACTTTCGTATTAGCATATTAGTCTCCGTAAAACATCGATACCTTATTAAAATACATGGATTACAAGAAACGACATTAGTCATAAACACCCGTTATTTAGGCGAAGAAACTTAAGAATTGGCCTTGATTTGTTACATGTATTAGATCTTTACACAATTTCGTTTCAGGAAAGACATTAAACCTTACCATAAAAGAGCGAAGTCGGAAAACAAAGTAAAGTACTTGCCTTCGACAGCGGCAGGTAGGACACTTTACCTTACCATTGGAGAGCAAAGCCGCAATACAAAATAATGTAGCACCCTTACACAAGCGCTGGGACGAACTTAACCCATTTATGCCAAGTGGACTCTCCCATCCATCTAAATTGGATCAATTTATTTCCAAAATTAGGGATGTCTAGTATATTAATTTCTATATTTAGAATATTTGTTACAGAAATTCTTTTTAGCAAACAGCGCAGACCCTGATGAGACGCCGCATCATGCGGCGTTTCATCTGGGTCTACGCTGTTTGCCAAGGCATTGTTTCTAGACGCTAGGCATAAATGGGTTAACACTTTACAAAAAGAGAGAGAAATCACGAAACAAACTTAAGTACTAGCCTTTCATAACGGTACGGAGGACATTAATATACCGTTAGATATTGAAATAAAATAAAGTAGTAGCCTTCAAAAATGACTGGGACGACATTAAATCTTACATAAGAGTGAAGTCGCAAATTGAAATAAAGTACTTGCATTCAATAACGACAGACGAGACATTAAAACTTATAATAAGATAGCTAATTCACAAAGCAAACTAAAGTACTTGCCTTCCACAGTAATGAAACG
Organism: Dreissena polymorpha; assembly: GCF_020536995.1. NCBI lineage: Eukaryota > Metazoa > Mollusca > Bivalvia > Myida > Dreissenidae > Dreissena > Dreissena polymorpha. The sequence goes on from NC_068360.1 coordinate 4,534,830, forward strand.
CAATTACCTTAACCCTTTTATGCCTAGCGTCTAGAAACAATGCCTTGGCAAACAGCGTAGACCCAGATGAGACGCCGCATGATGCGGCGTCTTATCATGGTCTGCGCTGTTTGCTTGAAGGAATTTCTGTAAGAAATATTCTAAATATAGAAATAAATATACAAGACATCCCTAATTATGGAAATAAATTGATCCAATTTAGAAGGATGGGAGGGTCCACTAGGCATAAATGGGTAAAAGCGTGATTTAAGCATTAAACATCTGAGTACTTGTTAAGTTTTAGTGGTACTAGATTTTTGTGTTCGTTAAACTTGTATATATATTTTTCCCCAGAAGAATAATAACTCGTTGGTATTTTCAGCATTCGTTTGCATGTGTTCCACGTGCGTTTTATATTGCCCTGTTTTATATTTACTGTATAAATTATTGATTTAAATATTCAATTTAATCGTATAATTTGGTTTATACATGTACATGACTGTTACATATTTAAGCTGAATTAGATATGTGATTGTTTTAAGATTGTTCTTTTACAATTATTGCTGTTTTTGTATTGCATTTTAACACTTTTTACTGCCGTATATCTAAGGTATATGTTAAGCTGTTTTTATGTCGAATAATATAGATGTAAGTCTTTTTTTTCTTAATTATATCATTCAAAATTGCTGCACAATATTTTGCGTGCAATTAATAAAATCAGTTCATAAGTTGTAACGAAAGCTTCAAATACAATCATCAACGTTTTGACTTAAAACGGTCAACCTGTATCAAAGGGTATCTTGATCTTTGCCAAAAATGATAGATAAATATCAAGAAATATACTGTACCGGGAGTTTCAATCCCCCAATGTCAGCTGATCCGACTCGAAGTCTTTGTTATTCAACGATGCCAAACTGATGAATAGTTTACAAACCATTTCGACAAATGTTTACACACTTTCAAGGCTAATAACTTTTGTCGTAACAGTATAAACTTAGCACCACTTACACTATTAAAATTCTGTTTTGCATTAAGAATAATTTACCACGCTATGAATTTGTAGATTGTATTTCATTATTCTAACAGATGAGATAATCAGTATTGTTTCCTTAACGCAAATTTTGTCAGTTTTACATAGGCATATTATACTTATATGTTATATATATATATATATATATATATATATATATATATATATATATATATATATATATATATATATATATATATATATATATATATATATATATATATATTTATATATATATATATATATATATATATCTTTTAGCTACCTCATTGTGTGATTTTTTATATAACTATGACATGCGTTTGCTTCTTTACATTTTTTACAGATATATATATATATATATATATATATATATTTATATATCTAACTAATTTTTAAATAGTATTATAGTTATTTATGATAATAATGATAAATTGCAAATTATAATTATAATAATAATAAATAATGTTGCAATTCCATGTCATGCCTTCAACTAACAAGCACCGCAATCGATTTAAGGGCTTGCATGTCATGCCTTCAACTAACAAGCACCGCAATCGATATAAGGGCTTGCTCTTTATTTTGTAATCCTAGGAAGCATGTCATGGTTCTCCAAATCCCATCATATGTTTACCTGTTGTACTTGTTTGAAATAACTATATCTATTTCAATAAGAACTATTTACTTTGTTTGGCTGACGTGAAGCATGCCTATTCCGAAACAAATCTACGAGAATACAATGAACTAAGTTTTAAAAAGCAACACGCTCAGTGTTTTTTTACTTTAGGTACGATTTGTAAATAAGAACTTCTTATTTAACAAATTCGTGGGTAACGGGAAAAATTGACCACGTAAAATGCAATATGGTTTTGATTATTTTGATATAAAGGAATGTAATTGCATGTATTTTATTATATTAATTCATGTTTTTTGTGTGTTTTACATGGACATTATTTTAAAGTACTAAAATGTCTTTGAAATCAACGGCTGTTATAAAGTTTGTACAATTGTACATACAACACACATATCAAGCGCTGTTAATTTAAAGAAGGCGAAAACTGATATAAAACAGTCTTGTGTATTCTTTTGTGTGTATATCAGGTTATTGTTTTGCTCTATCATTCATCTAACTGATCAAGCTATTATTCTCACGCGTTCCTCGGCGTAATGCTCAGATAAAGCTTTGAGTTGCGTTAAGGTATCTTTGAAACTACAACGGTCTGCAACTTCAAACATGTGTTCGTTGTGAGGGCAATGACCGTGGTAAGACATCGAATTGTTCCGAATTTTTCCCCCTTATATCTTGGGTATCTTAAACGTATAAAGATATTAAATTAATGCTTCAAACGTGTGGTCATGGTCATGATACATGGTCACAGACCAAGGGCAATAACTGTGACAATTCAGCAGAGTTATGTTCCTTTTGTGCGTAACATATCTGGTTAAGGTTTACGTGCAACCGTTACGTATCTCGTTTCCTTCTAATTGTTACGACCTCAGGCACATAATATAAGGTAACTGGTCTATGCTGATTATAGTGCCCAGTATTTTGAATTGTCAATCTGCCATGTACTTTGAACTTGGTTATGATTCAGTTACATATTATACATACGTGTGTAATAGCTACACTTAGAGCCGTGCTCTGTGGAAAGGGGGTTTAATGCATGTGCGTAAAGTGTCGTACCAGATAAGTCAGTGCAGTCCGCTCAGTCTAATCAGGGGTGACGCTTTCCGCCTTAACTTGATTTTTTCTAAGAAGTGACTTTTTGAAACGAAAAATATCATCAAAGCGGAAAGCGTCGTCCCCGATTAGCCTGTGCGGACTGCACAAGCTTATCTGGGACGAAACGTTACGCACATGCATTTAACCCCATTTTTACAGAGCGCAGCCCATATTTAATGAAAACTTCAAATTTGTCTTCGGTCATTAACTTTGTTTATTTGCGTAAGTATGCTATGAAAGCCGCATGCAAGCGGAATAGCGCCTTGTCTGCTCTTGACATAATTGTTTGTTTAAGGTGTGGTTGACTGTATATCACATCAGCACGGGACTGATGTCTCTATTACTTTTGTATGTGTTAATGTTTTTACGGTACATAGTTTCATATTTTATCTTGTATGTTTTCAATATTGTTATATTTGTATTTTAAGCTCACGTTTTTTTTTTACATTAATGTTTTTAATTTTTTATCGAAAGATTGTTCGTATGTTCAATTTGGAGTTTTTATGTGTAAAACCATTTTACATGTAGGCTTTTTTCTTTTTGTGTTTTACTTGTCATTGAAAAACATACACAGGTACATTCTCAATAAAATATTTCACTGCGTTCTGTGCATTACGGAGTTAATATTCATGATGTATATAATTCGATATTGCAATTTCGGATTAAACTTGTTAAACACATTGGTTCATATTACTCAATAGTATGTCTTTCAATAATTCTCGCAAAACCTGATTAATTTCTTTAAAATAAAATCGAATTTTGAATTTCTTTTGTTTGGTTGCTTTCATTTTTTCAACGTCTTCGTCTGTATTTTAAAAGTGTTTTTAAATAGTTTTACCACGTTTGAAATCTTCTTTCGAGAAGTAATCCTTTGTATTTACTATATGCGATCTAATACTGACGCAATTTCCATGTGACAGGTTAGATCAGTTGTTCTATACATTCACTATAAGTATTGAAACAAACAATTCAAAGCAACCTGGTATATTTCCTTCATGGGATAACGCGTCAAATTTGTGAATATTTATATTTTCTTGCAGCACATTTCGGCAAATTACATGACCATTATACCGGGCTACCGACTGACCATTAACTGAGTAACTGACTAACCACTTGACCCGGGATATTGACTGAAAATAAGAACAGGCAACTGCCTGACCATTAGAGCGGGTAACAGACTGACCATTAGCCCGGGCCAGAGGCTGGCCATTTAACCATGCGACCGACTGACCATTATAATGGGCTATTGGATGACAAATAGAAAAGGCAACTGACTGGACACCTGAGTGAACATTAGAATGGTTTACTGACTTTAGTTGAGTTGAGACTCAATACATCTGAAACAAGCTGGTTTTCTTCAGGGCTGTAGTTAATAACAATTGGGTGCACACTTAAAGGGGCCTTTTCACAGATTTTGGCATATTTTAAAGTTTGTCATTAAATGCTTTATATTGATAAATGTAAACATTGGATCTTAAAAGCTCCAGTAAAAAATCAAGAATAAAATTAAAAAAAGGAAAAAGGTAGCCGGTACCAGGGCTCGAACCAGTTACCCCCGGAGTCCTGGAGATAGTCTGAAGTAAAGACGCATTGGCCCTCTCGGCTATTCCGCCGGGTTTACACAGTATAAGTATTTTATACCTTATATAAGCTATCCTCGTAGTTTCGTAAATTTAAACGACAACAGCAGAACTCTCCAAATTATTCAATCGTTTCGCGTTGCAACGCTTTATAATTTTTAGGTTTTCAAATCGTCAACAGATACATTTAATGGTTATATTTGACTATGGTAAATGTTCAGTAATACTGTTTCCTCACGCGAATCTGAAACAACTCTTTTCAATTTTGTCAATTTACCAAACCGTGAAAAGATCCCTTTAATGTGCAAAGAATTTATGCAACTTACCGAAATTAAGGAATTACGTGTTCTTCGTCTAGTTTAGTTGCTTACGAATTGCTTTCGCATTTTGCATTTGTCGTGGCTTCTTATGTTTAGTAGTTTAAAGTGAATATATATGGACAAAGTATGTTTGTTTGAAACTACCTTTAAGATGCATATTTAAATTATTCTATACATACGATAACGTGATCTGCAAATGACTCGTTAATTACATATCTGAAATTATCAATATTTTATATTGTAGATACGTTTCGAGGAAGTAAATGTTCAAGATATTCATGTTCGGTTTTCTTTTATCAACTTGGCTAATGTCTGACACGCGCAAACCCTATAATATGTATATTTAAAAATAAAATTGTCGTATTACAATGCACATTTATAGTAAATCACGTTTATGGAGGAAAACTTGAGGCAGTAAATACGGTCAAATTTTCGAAACAACAATGATTAGATGGATATGGAATAATAGTTTATGTATCGTGTGGCTGACTAATACCTCAGTCACAAATAGACACCGATCATCGTCAGATTAGCGGCCGACGTATTTGTCCACTCATCGGGCTGGCGACCGGCCGATGATCGCACGGAATTCGGGTCAATTTGTAGCATCGGGCGGCGTCCGGATTAATTTAAAATCTAACTAAAAAATTTACCCGACGTCGGGCCCGGGAAGGAATCGAGTTGAGATCGAAACAAGATCGGACGATCAACGCACGGGTATCGCCCGGCGATCGCCCGACATCGGATTCATTGAACGCGTATCGGCAAAAGTAAAGGTATTTCCCAGGGGCATATACATCGGCCGGCGACCGTCTGATTGCCGGAGGGACTCCGCACGATGCCCGACGGACGCCGGACGGCGCTCGTTATGATACACGCTAAATGAATCCGATGTCGGGCGCACGCCAGGCGATAACCGTTCGTTGATCGTCCGATCTTTTTTCGATCTCAACTCGATTCCTTCCCGGGCCCGATGTCGAGTAAAACAGACTGTGAGATTAAAAATTAATCCGGACGACGCCCGATTCTTCAAAATGACCAGATGTCCGTGCGATCATCGACCGGCGCAAGCCCGATGAAAAAAAGAACAAAAAAACCTCGGCCGCAGATCGGACGGTGATCGGTGTCTATTCGTGACTGAGGTTTTAAACTTTGCCACTCATCGGACGGCGGACAGCTCCGTCGTGTCCAATCTTCCCGATGCCTTGAGATCGGACACATTGACCGGAGACCGGATTATTTGTGACTGAGGCATTTAACATGATGATAAATTTTGTGGTTATTGATACATTGACCATGCATTATGATGCTACTTAAAAAAGGACCTACACGGCATCTCGTTTCCATAGTCATGTTCTATTCAGGCCACAAGATCGACCAGGGTAACACACGGGAAAATATAAAGCCCTAAATGTGTAAATACGTGTAGAAATTTTGTAATTGTATTTCCATGTTGGTTGATTTGGGCTGTAATTAAAATGTTCAGGTTTAACACACACGTTATTGTTGCATAAGTAGCTCACAGAGTCCCTGGCGTTCTATTCGGACTTCATGTAGCACAGTAATGCTACAAGGTGAACCAATTACGTGATTGAAGCATGGCAAAAAAGTTCTTACTAGACTATTTAAAAAAAAGGAATCATAATGAGTGTTGCATTATTTTTACAAAAAAGATAAACAAAACGTTTATCAGTTGATAAACATCTCTTTTCATTCGATGTGAGTGAATAAAACTACTTGAACCAAAACCCCTTATGTTTAGTTCTAACATCATAACATGCAGCCCTTCTTGACTTGCCAATACTTATTGCTAAGGTTTAACAGTATTCCTGATTAAAACATGGCATACTTTCACTTCCAAACTTTTGAACAGGTTGCATTTTATTTGCTACAATCAGCTACTGTATCTGCCGCAGCCTGAAAATATTGAATATTTAAAATATATAGGTTTCCATGGTTTCTAAGCCCTTTTGTGGAAAGCCAATTACAACAGTCACGATTGTCAAGTGTATGTATGTGCGCGCGCCGTGCTTCTGAGCTTGTCTTACTTGCATCTGTGTCATTAATTGTTTTATTAAACAAAACTGACTGATTTATAAACCGGGATACTGACTGACCATACGAGCGGGCGCCTGGCTGACCATTCGAACGGGCTACTGACTTACCATTAGAACGGGCGACTTACTGACCATTAGAAAGGGCGAATGACTGACCATAAGAACGGGCTTCTGACTAACCATTAGAACGGGCTGCTGACTGACCATTAGAACGGACTTCTGACTGACCATTAGAAAGGGCGACTGACTGAACATTAGAACGGGCTACTGACTGACCATTAGAACGGGGTGCTGACTGACCATTAGAACGGGTTGCTGACTGACCATTAGAACGGGCTGCTTACTACTCATTATAACGGGCTGCTGACTGACCATTAGAACAGGCTACTGACTGAACATTAAAACAGGCTACTGACTGATCATTAGAACAGGCTACTGACTGACCATTAAAACTGACTGATGACTGACCATTAGAACAGGCTACTGACTGACCATTAGAACTGACTGATGACTGACCATTAGAACAGGCTACTGACTGACCATTAGAACAGGCTACTGACTGACCATTAGAACAGGCTACTGACTGACCATTAGAACTGGCTACTGACTGATCATTAGAACGGGCGACTGTCTCACCATTATTACGGGCAACTGACTGACTAACTTGACTACGGACAACTAACTGATCATTGGAACGGGCAACGGATTTACCATAATACCGGGCTACCGACTTACCATTAACTAGGAAACTGACTAAACCATTAGAACGGGTAAATGACTGATAATAAGAACCTGAAAATGACTGATCATTAGAGCGGGTGACAGACTGACCATTAGCCCGGGCTTCTGACTAGCCATTAAACGTGCGACTGATTAGAATGTGCTATATTGAATGACAATAAGAAATGACAACTGACTGGACAACAGACTGAACATTAGAATAGTCTACTGGTCTACCTTAAGACGCACAACTGAGTGACAAGTAGAACACGAAACAGACTGACCATTCGATCGGAAAATTGACTGACCATTGACCGGGCTACTGAATGACCATTAGAATGGGCAAATGAATGACCATTATAACGGAATACTGACTGACCAAAAGATCGGGCTACTGACCGACCATTAGAACCATTAACTGACAGATCATTAGAACGAACAACTGACTGACCAATTAAACGGGCTACTGTCTGGCCATTATGGCGGGCGATTGACTACCCATATTTTTTTTACTGACAATGGTGGAGTTTCACCGGTAGGGGACAATATTGCTTGGCAATCTCTTGTTATATTTGTTTTACATATTCAGAGCATTTATTGGAAGTTGGTCGCTTTTATGATTTTTATATTAAATGGTGTTGTTGTTTGTAATTTCATGTATTGTTTAGGCGGTGACCTGTCTTAAATTATATACTAGCTGATGGTAAAAAGAATATATTTCCTGATATTGTTTCTCGAATTTTATCATTCCAATATTCATACATTTGTACGTGTATGCACTAGTTCTGCCGCTACCTGATTTATGATGGCAATTTTTCAGAACACTCATAATTCTCAAAAAATATTAAACTGCGTGATGTAAAAACTGTGTGGCCACAAATATGGGGAAGGTGTAGTCCACTGTTTCTTTGTTTTTCAGGTGATTCTTGGTCTAGGATACTCCTTGGTAACCACCACATGTTGGCCCCTGGTGTCCTACGCGGTCCCTCTGAGGTACCTCGGCACTGCATTCGGAATGTAAGCATCGACTTTGTATATATAGTTCATTGAAATATATTTTTAATTTACCCTCTGATGTACCTGGGCACTGCGTTTGGGATGTAGGCATGGACTTTTAATATAAAGTTAATTGCTATATATTTTCTTAATTTACACTCGGCACTTTGTTCGGGATGTAATCATCTACATTTTGTAATGTAAATGTCTCTATAATATTAACTTGTACGATATAAATGTCACCTCAATACATTCGTGAATATGTTATTTAAACAATTTCGATTTCCCGCGACTATCGCTTGTAGAATTGTTGCACAATTACAATATTCGAAAAATCTTCTTTATTCGACGTTAATATGCAGTTTAAATTCTCTACCGTTCTTGTGTATGAACAATGTACGAACGTAGTCGTTGAAGTCAGCACATGCTAATCAGGGACGATACTTTGCGCTTGTTTGATATTTCTCGTTAAAAAAGTCTCTTCTTAGCAAAAATCCAGGTTATGCGGAAAGTATCGTCCCTGATTAGCCTTTGCGGACTGAACATGCTAATCTGGGACGACACTTTACGCACATGCATTTAACCCCAGAGCGCGGTTCATGTGTATATGAATTATATTCTTTCAGCACATATATGCATTCTTTTCAACATGGGCACCCTTATTTCTGTGAGGCAGGCTATTGATACGTATTTTGTTGGCTTCATCGTGGACACTGCCGGCTATCTGGTCCTCGAAGTGTTCTTTACCGTGTGCGTCATCTGTAAGTTTCACCAATTCTGAGAGGACTCATTGTTGAAACGATTAATTATTCGGCCAGTTACACTAAATAGTTTACCTCACCTTCTTGTGCATCTGGATTGAAAGTGGGTATATAGACAATCATACTACTATTTAAAAACAGATAAAACTTTGATTAATCAAGAAGTGAAATAAAGGTTCTAAAGAAGAAGTTTCCAGAGAATAAACGGAATAAAAGTTTAAGCCGATTGCGAGTAATTTTCTTCTGTACAGCAAAGAACTCTTTCGCGTACAAAAGACATGTATTATTTTCGGAAATCCGCATTCGGCCTTGCATATTCGTCTAGACGACACATACTGACGTAGACGCATTTATGGTTTTACAACAAATACGAGTAATTTTGTTAACACGGCGGTAACTTATTCGTCATACATTTAACCGAAGTAAACAATATTTAAACAGTGGTTTAATATCAAGATTGTTAATTTATTGTATTTAACATTCATATGTTGGTGTAAGAGTGCGATGATAAAATGTTGACATATACGCCGTATGTATATTCTCTTTAAGGTCCATCAATGTTAGTTTCTTACCCGGGAACTATAAACCAATAAGGAATCAATTCATGGTTTTAAGGTTTTCACCCTAGTGTTATCACATTGTAATAGCCGCGTCAACACATTTCATAATTCACATTTCATAAATCGCGTGCTCACAACATGTGTTACAACACAGTTCACGGTTTGTCATGTTTCCCCTGTGTTCAAATAAATTTTGCAAGTATGTTAGATGTTCTATATTAAGTAATGACATGCGAGTGTATGCTGTCGTTCTAAATACTGTTTTATGCTCCCCGAAAATTTTCGAGGAGCATATAGTTGCCAGTTTGAAGTTCCGTACTTCCTTACTTCCGTCCTTCCGTCACACTTTTGTTACAGTTTCTCATAGCACCTTCAATACCATACCGATCTCTTTCATATTTTGCATGTAGGTACATTGCACGGACCTCTACCTTTTGATGAGGTTTGAGGTCACTGTGGTCAAGGTCAAGGTCACCGAGGCTTATAATATATTTTTCCGTCACACTTTTGTTACAGTTTCTCATAGCACCTTCAATTCTTTACCGATTTCTTTCATATTCGCCATGTAGGTACCTTGCATTTGATGAGGATTGAGGTCACTGGGGTTAAGGTCACCGAGGCTAATAATAAAATTTTCCGTCACACTTTTGTTACAGTTTTTCATAGCACCTTCAATTCTTTACCGATCTCTTTCATATTTGGCATGTAGGTACCTTGCATAAACCTCTACATTTTGATCAGGTTTGAGGTCACTGGGGTCCATGTCACCAAGGCTAATCCTAGATTGTTAGGTGGTTATTTACACATAGATTGACAAAGCGCATCATCGGGGAGCATCCATCTGTTTCACTGATATTCTTGTTTTATACTTTTGTTAGGTTCAATGATAGCAGCTGCGTTGTTGTATTTACGGGACGCGTCAACAGGTAACATAAATTGTTTATGTTTAGTTGTAAAAAACTCCTGATATTGCCTATAGAGTTTCACCATTCCTTTATTAAATTAAAAAAGTATATACCGTTTATTCGTATAATGAATACAGAAAAATCTCTTAATTGATATCAAAGTATATGACTCTCAATAGAGGATGTATTTCATGCACTCCCAGTCGCCGCCTTTACAGTTCTTCAGAATTGTCTTCCATTGCAATTCATTTCACACGAATTCAACACAAATGAAATTGTATATGCATCATTGTATTTGAAAAAAAAACACGAAATTTGATAGCGTGAATTTAGAAGTTTCGCTATCGGTCGGTCGGTCCGTGTTGGTTCGTTTGCCGGTATGTCCGCATAAAATGTTAAAAAGTCTGTGATGCGAACTATTTATGCGTTTCTCAAGCGTTTGCATTGAAACTCAAATTGTCATCACCGTAAAGTGTATAAATGCAAGATATATTTTAGCCGCGTTTTAAGAAAACTGGGCTTAACGCATGTGCGTAAAGTGTCGTCCCAGATTAGCCTGTGCACAGGCTAATCAGGGACGACACTTTCCGCTTTTATGGTATTTTAAGTTTCAAGGAAGTCCATCTTTACCGAAAATCAAGCTTAGGCGGAAAATGTCGTCCCTGATTAGCCTGTGTGGATTGCACAGGCTAATCTGGAATGACACTACGAAAATGCATTAAGCCCTGTTTTCTCAGAACGCGTCTCATTCTTTTACTCGAATTGATCCACGTATTCATGAGTTTTGTGCCCCTGAACTTCGTCGTCGTCATGGCTGCTATGCGGAAAACCATGCGCGGGGTGTATTAAGTCATATTTGTGACAAAACTCTAGTCTCAATTAGATGTATCACGACGGTCACTTATTGCTAGAGTGCAAATAAAATTTCTGTTTGTTCTATTTTATATGCATCGTCCTTGTATATAATACACACGTCGTTCTTATATGATAGATTTCTAATGGTCCAGAACTGTTGGCCATATAATAGTCAAACACATTTTTGTTTATATTTGGAATAAAAACACATACATGCATAGTATTTAGAGATCATACTGGTTTTGGTGTTATTTAAATTGCTTCTATCGACACTTTTCATTTCAGGCGGCCTTGTAAATCTAAGTTCAAAACAGCGTGCAGATTTTCTCAAGCGACATGTGTGAGACAGACTTTGTAGAAAACGTTCATATTTGTTGTGAGATTTTTAATTTAATTTGATTATATTTTGGTGTGTTATTGTGATTATTTTGTTAATATTGTTGCATGCAGTGCAAATTATTGTTTGTTTTAAAATCTCAGCATTACGTGCGCGTGTATGTTGGTATGATGTTTTACAGAGGAAATAAAATATTGCACTGAAAAATATCAGTATTTGTATTTCGGGCCATATTTACATAGTACAAAGCAGCGTTTTATTTTTTTTAATTTAATTTTTCATATAAAAAGCGTTTCGGAAAAATCTTATTTTATTTTTACCATCGCCGAAGGCGGATTGATACCATTGGCGTTGTCCGTCCCTCCGTTTGTCAGTCCGTTCGTCCGTCTGTCTGTCCGTTCGTCTGTCACGAAATTTTGAAATAGGCAGGGGAAATCAATTCAACATATTTGCTTGTTAAATATGAATTACATATATCATAGTTGAAGTTAAAGCCTTGGTCTCTTTTGCATTGTATGGGTCGCGTTTACATTATTTATACACGAAATAAACCATTCATTTACGTTGCGTAAAGCTAGTAAAGTTACAAGTTTTAATTTATGTAAAGCATACCGTCAAATGCACTTCGTTTAGTGACAATGATAAACAAATTAACAGCGAAGGGAAAAACAGTCAGGAACTATAAAGGCTCAAGAAGTAAGTATTTGGAAACTATTCTAAACACGACACATGAGTTCATGTCAAGCAATATAACGCCTCTGGTGTGCTTATTGCGACGTCGATGTCAAGGTCACCGTGACGTCTAACAAAATATTCTGACAAGCTTTTATTTATTCAAACTGCACCCGCAGCCGAGCATTGGCATCCGTTATGTGGTGCTCTTGTTTAGAATATATTATAGTCCTCATATTTTTAGGCATATTGCATTTTACCATTAGAGCCTTGATATGCATATAGAGATAGCCATTCCACTGTCGGTTGTCGAACAGCGATTATGCCGAATATGTATCTATAGCGGCCTTCCGTTTGTCCCTATTTACACGAGCCTTCTTCCTGTAGGGAGTATTGATTTAAACAAACCCATCGTCCACTAGGTATTTCTCATCAATGTGTGAATTCCGAAGCGTATGAAGTTCTTCCGTAATTAGGCTGCATAATGTGTGTACCCGGAGTTTGTACCAGCACTCCTACCTAATAAACGTGTTCGACTCATGAAAGTTGGGATTTAATTTAGAATTGTAGCTCTAATTTTTAGGTATTAAGTGGTTAAATAAAGATTTTTTTAATTTGGGTGTGGTCTTGTGCTATGTGTGTGTGTTGGGGGGGGGGGGGGGGGAGGGCGGTGGCGGGGCGGAGTACACGGAGGAAACTCCACTTGTCAGGTATGGTGACAATTACCCAAACTCATATGCTTACGGGAACAGTAACTGAACACGGGTCGTTGTTTTTTGTATTATTTACGTAAAATGTTTTAATTTAAAAAAATACACAATCGCCAACTGATGAATTAACAAGTTTCATTTTGGTCACATGGTTTTGTTGTTTTCATCAAAATTGCTGACAACATGTGCAAATGAGACAAAAACCTGTTATTAACCCATTTATGCCTATTGGACTCTCCCATCCTTCTAAATTGGATCAATTTATTTCCAAAATAAGGGATGTCTAGTATATTTATTTCTATATTTAGAACATTTCTTACAGAAATTCCTTTAAGCAAACAGCGCCGACCCTGATGAGACGCCGCATCATGCGGCGTCTCATCTGGGTCTACGCTGTTTGCCAAAGCCTTTTTTTTAGACGCTAGGCATAAATGGGTTAAATATACTAATCCATCAACGCATTCATAGTTGAACTCCTACTGAGACGCACAGTGTATTCCTTTTTCATTTTCGTCTTTATCTGACCTGGGATGGTATTCCATAAATATCTTAAGTCATTTCTTAAATAATTTCACTTAAGGTCAAAATTACAATGTTTTGTATTTCTTTACTAAATAAGGAAACACATGTTTTTGGTATTCCTAAAATAGCAATGACATAATGATGTTATTTCATGAAAATATTGATGGCAAACTATTGCAGTTCGTAATGAAAAACTTTAAAGATAACAATACAATTTAACTTAAGATGCTTCTGGAATACGACCCCTGAACACTTTCGTCCCTATACTTAAATCTGTAAAAGGGACTAGCTTAGAGTGTGGCAAAATTACGACTTTCAGAAACACATTCATTGTTTTCTTAAAGCCATTATTTACTGGAGCCACCTCGACTTTTAACATCGACTGTGATATTATGCGTGCAGAGGCAGTTGAAGGCTGCCTTAAAGGGATCTTTTCACGCTTTGGTAAATTGACAAAATTGAAAAAAGTTGTTTCAGATTCGCAAATTTTCGTTTTAGTTATGATATTTGTGAGGAAACAGTAATACTGAACATTTACCATGGTCTTATATAGCCTTTATATGCAACTTTTGACGATTTTAAAACCTAAAAATTATAAAGCGTTGCAACGCGAAACGATTGAATAATTTGGAGAGTTCTGTTTTTGTCGTTAAATTTTGTGAAACTACGAAGATTGCTTATATAAGGTATAAAATACGTAAATTACGTGTACTCGGCTGAATAGCTCAGTAGGCTAAAGCGTTTTTACTTCAGGACTCTGGCAGGACTCCAGGGGTCACTGGTTCGTAACCTGGTCCGGGCAATGTTCTTTTCCTTTTTTTAATTTTATTCTTGATTTTTTACTGGAGCTTTTACGATCCAATGTTTACATTTATCGATATAAAGCATTTAATGAATAAGTTAAAAAATGCCAAAATCTGTGAAAAGGCCCCTTTAAAGCTGCCCAGCAGTGTTACTTAACATATGCGTGCATTTGTCGAAGTTGGTGAGGTCCCTGTGCGCCTGAGGCTGCGTTATTTGTGGATCCGAAGTGTGCCCCAGTACTTATATATACTTAATCTAATCTAATAGACTCGCAAAAGTTTGGAAGAATTTGGAATTATCACTGCAGTGTAGAGCTATGTAGTTGTTAGCGAAAGATTTCAATGTTGGTGTGGTCTTGTGTTTTGGAGGGATGGGATGAGGAAGCCGGAGTACCCGTGAAAAACCCCACATGTACGATATGGTGACCACTAACCAAACTCACATGCTTCGGGATTGGCCATTGAACCTCGATCACCTAGGTAAGAAGCGCGGTTAAATACAACGTTTGCATACGTGCTATAACAAAATCATGACCACTTGTTTTTATCTTTACAAATTTTGTTCACGAATTCGTCAGGCAAAACAAACAAGTTAACATTTCGAGAAGTTAAAAGCCGTGACAAATGACAAAACTATACGAGTTAAAAGTGCACCGTGATGTAATATAATATACGCATCATGACATTGGAAATAGGGTGTTAATGCCATTCATTGACGAAGTTGTAAAAGGTGAAATCTTAAATGTGGTATGAAACGCATAACTAAAATCGTATCTTAGTAGACATACACGGTAAATGCATACATGTGACTTTCCCCATTTCAGATATTCGACCTATCTTAAGTTCGTTAATGTCCGGGTAATTGCGACGAAATCGTAGCCGCCCGTACCTTTTCTGATCGTGATTGGAATACATTCCTTAACATATAAAGATGCACATTTTTAATCAAAGTCGTAGGAAGTGATTAAAGTTAAAAATGAACTACATGCAATTTAAATTGAAGAAAACATGCGTATATGCATATATAGCCATACGAATTAGGCAGAATCAAAACAAGATAGGGGTTCTTAGAACCCATTTATGCCTAGCGTCTAGAAAAAGGCCTGGGCAAACAGCGTCGTCTCATCTGGGTCTACGCTGTTTGCTTAAAGGAATTTCTGTGCGAAATATTTTAAATATAGAAATAAATATACTAGACATTCCTAATTTTGGAAATAAATTGATCCAATTAAGGATGGGAGAGTCCACTGGGCATAAATGGGTTAAACACGATATTAGGGCCTCCGCAGCAGAGCGTTCGATTTGAAAACAAGTTGTCCCGGATCGAAATCGGACAGCAGACAAACTTTTTTACATTTATTATTGATTCAAGAAAATAATATGACAATATGATTTGTAAACAAATGTTCTTAACATTGAATATGATGGGTTTACTACCTTACTCGAATTCTCGGTTTTATCATTCTCAGCACGTTGCTATGGTGATGTCTGATCAGAGCGTTATGTATTACAAGGTTTTCTATTAAAGCGTGTGTTTTCTCGGCCCCAGTAATTCACGAATACATAAAATTGTTACACAGTGCAAGTATTGATTAATTGTAAAATACAATTATAACACAGCTAAGATGAGTCTAGAATTAATTTGATATTGTCGTTTTGCTAATTAATGTGAAAACAAACAACAACTGACATTAACGGCTTTTTATAGTATCCATTACATTATAACGATACAAGGCTTCTAAGACTATTTACAGGCACAGGTGACATGCTGGAAATTCTAGTCCTAGTCGACTTTTGTTTATCATTATAATATAATATATAATGTAAATATTGTTTTAAATTTTCGTTTTAAAGATGTGCATACCAACCTATTTGAATGTGTGATCATACATGTGTTTATAATGTTTGCCATTTATTTGTTGAAAAGAGATAATGCCACCTTTATTCGATTATATAAGGCGGAAAGAATAACAATTCAAGTTGTGTTTCCATAGCAACAGGAAAATTATTAAGGTTATTTATTAATAGGTCCAGTTTACAACAACAAATAAAAAGTATATTTATATATATATTATACAGTTATAGGCTTACACTCCATGGAATCTTTAAAAAGACTCATCTTAATTTGTATGTTATGGTGAAAAAAACTTAATATTTAACACATTATAACATACTTTAAAATGTCCAAATAATGCAACCCGGTTCAGTATTGTTACTCTATGTATCAAAATAAAGGCTTTTAAAGCAGGTTCAATGTATTTCTCTCCTAACATATTTGTTTAAATACTACAAAATGTTTAGTTTTATCATTTCAACCATTTAAGGTATATTTTTACCACGGTTGCCATGGCAACCGTTTTAAGAGTTAATTTGAGATTGTTATGGAATCATCTTAAAGGAATAATATGTTCTGGGTTGCAGTAGATTTATTCCATTACTTGTTTGTTGGTTTGAAGTTGTTAACATTGAATGTTTACATTAACTTGTAAATAAATTATTTAAAAGTAACAGCTTGATGTTTCTCAGGTTTCCCATTTCTTCAGTTGCACCTTATGTAGGAAAATCGTCATAACTTTTTTATTTTTTGGATTTGTACGCTCAAATTTTAGATTTAGGTTATTGAATAGTCCTTTTGTTTCAAAAAATAAAAATCTCATTTTATGATTCTTGAGCCAGAATAGTCATTTTCCCATTCCCTCTCACATATAGTAGCCAATGTACGTTAAACAAAAACAAGCATTATTTTGAGAGAACGCACAATTCCTTGCATGGTATTAAAGCCACACACCTTGAAATGAAGTACATGTTAATCAATACATATAGATGCAACTTGAAAGTGTGCAAAATTGTCATTAAATCTATAGCCTAGCTAGCAAGTAATAAATTTGTTTTGTTTATATTTTATAACTGAAAGTAGGATTTCTATACGTATACGTACATTTCGACAAACGCGATTATTTGTAAGTTTTTAAGCGCAAAAAGACGGATTTCTATGTTGTAACCATCAGACATATTTTAATTGAGATAGATAAAATTAAATCTATATCTTCGTTAGCAAGTAATTTGTTATTTTTCAAACGGTGCCGATTTTAAAACTGAAAGTAGGATTTCTAGACGTATATGTCCATTTCGACAAACGCGATTATTTTAAAGCGCAAAAGAGGCGGATTTATAACTTGTAACCACCAGATATATTCTAATTGGCATAGATAAAAAATGTTTCTTATTTATTCTTAAATTTACTATGCCATGTATTTCATTTCAAGATGTGTGGCTTTAAAGGGGCCGTCCAACAGATTGGTAAGTTGACAAAAATTTAAAAAGTTGTTTCAGATTCGCAAATTTTCGTTTTTGTTATGATATTTTTGAGGAAATAGTAATACTGACCATTTACCATGCTCTTAAATATCTATAATATGCATCTTTTGACGATTTGAAAACCTGAAAATTATAAAGCGTCGTGCGACGCAAAACGATTGAATAATTTGGAAAGTTCTGTTGTTGTAGTTATATTTTGGGGAACTATGAGGATTGCTTATATATAAGGTAAAAAATACATCCGCTCTATGCATGAGCATGGATGGTAGAGTACTAGAGTGGTCAATGCGGAAGACTTTTTACTCCAGGACTCAAGGGGTCAGTGGTTCGAGCCCTGTTGAGGGTTATTTTTTCCTTTTTTTTAATTGTATTCTTTTGTTTTTTTACTGGAGATTTGTAGGTTAAATGTTTAAATTTATCAATATAAAGCATTTAATGACATGCTTCAAAACATACCAAAATCTGTTAGACGGACCCTTTAAGAAAATATATGCATAGTAATGTTAAAAAAAACACAACAACATTCATTTAGAAATCGTTAACGCGCCTATCTACCGAACACCGGTTAAGTTGCATGAAAGGCAAATATAAATAGCATTACATACACAATACATTTAAAATCATTCAAATATACAATGTATCATTTCTCGAAGTTATGTATACAAACACATTTTACATAATAACAAATGCAAAATACATAGCTAGTTAGAAATATTTCGAAATTCTTCAACGATAAAACCTTATAACAACACTATTCAATTTTCTTTAAACATAATAGTATTACGAGTTGATTTAACCACATCAATTCACGAAAATCAATATTAAATAATTTGTGTATTAAGCCTGATCACATGGATAACATCTTACTAGTCATCTAACTCATGGCCGGTGATATCTTATACAAGTGAAGTTTCGTGTTGCCTCTAGCGCTGTTGGACACTGCCAGCCTAGTACCATCCTTAGACACACATATGCTGTAAGGATGCTTCATATTCACTGGGTAGGTACCGAGAATGTTCCCATCAACACTCAGGTACACGATGGAGTTGTTATTCTTACTACACACCAGCACCGTGTCACCAGGCCCTACACAGGCACCACGAGGCTCCT